>NW_017306633.1:1216814-1247210 GCF_000935625.1 Nanorana parkeri
GGGGGGGGGTATTATTGGAGAGGTGTGTGGTATTGGCAGCTTTTGTTCAAGGACAAGACATATTTAATACCCTAGTCCAGTGGTGGCGAACCTTGGCACTCCAGCAGTGCCAGAACTACATATCCCAACATGCATCTGCCTCTGGGAGCTATGTCTGTGGCTGTCAGAGCCTTGCAATGCCTCATGGGACTTGTAGTTCCAAAACAGCTGGAGTGCCAAGGCTCGCCATCACTGCATACGTATATGTTTGTGTTTAAATGTGTGTATCTGTGCTCTATGTGTCCTGGTGGGTGTGTGTGTATGTGTGCTGTGTGCTGTGTGCTGTGTGCATGTGTGTCTTCATGTGTAATTTTTCCATTCTATGGTTGTAGGTAACATAGAAGCCTCCGCATGTTCTTCCTTTGCATGTTTTGACCTACTATGAAACCTATAGGAACAATATGTAGGTCAGCAGCTATTAATAATAGGGAATATATATTGATCACAGGGGCAGTGAAAAAGTATAAAACCCTTTAGGCTCACATGATTTAAAGTATCCTATCATGAGAGTTATGCAGGCCGCCATTGCTGAACCCCACCCGCACAAATGCTAGCTGTCTAACTGTTGTGCTGACCCACTAGCTTTAATACATTTAGAGTCAATGACCCGAAACAGGTATCTAGACCAGGAAACTTCTTATCTGCATAGTGGTTCTGGGTCAATGACTAGACTATTAAAGATAGATGGCCAGCCAGGTAACTAGAGATTATTAGAATAATTGCTCGCTAATGGCAGCTTTCTTATTTCTCTCATGATATGTATTTTAAATTTGCCAGCCACTGACACACCAAGTGGGTTGATCCATGGCATGGTACACACATTATAACAAAAACTTAATGACCTACAGCCAGCTTGTGGCCCTTGTGTATTAGAATTGTCTCTTTAATTAGGATCATCCTTTAATGAGGCAGCCTGAGGCATCTCTTTGGGTCATCGGGGGGCAGCAGGCAGAGTGGCATTGCACAATATTTACAGTGTGCCTGCTGCCCCATTTCCAGCCAGGAGCTGGGTGAGAGGCCTGCCAGAGTTGCCCCAGGTTGATAAGAGCTGGGCGGAGAAGTGTGTGAGGACCATACACATCTCCCTGCCCAGCTCTTAGCAACCTGGTGTGCTTTGGCTGCCATCCTGTCCAGCTCCTGGCAACCAGTGATGTCACTGGTTGGAGGGGAGCTGGGCGCAAAGGCAGCCAGAGATTGTGACAAGTTTGTGACAAGTGTGACCAGCTTTAGTGCTGACACCCTGACACATGAGGTCCACAGAATTCCTCCTACATATCTGCACTCAGGTATTGATCGGCCAATGCTACTCAACCTAATCCTGATTCTTGGCCAGATAGGGCTCCAGCTGCCTAAGGCTTCTAACACATGAATGCCAGAATCTGATTCCAGAGCACGTTCCTGTAGTGCTTCGAACACAAAAGCCCAATTCACATGGGTTCCAAGTGAAGCAAATCTTTTACTTATCATCGTGCTACAGGAAAGTAGCCTGTTACTTCAATTCAGGTGGATGCTGCAGCCATTGTCCTCTAATGCAAATCTCCTGGTAGAAGCATGTTCCTGCCTTGCAGAAATATAATACCCTATGAGATGAGAAGGAATATTATGTCTTCAAGAACAAAAGTTCAATATACAGACTTACTATAACTGTTAGAATTGCTGTTACTAGGAGGTGGATTGTTCCTTTACCCTCGAGACCAATCACAGCCAGGGTTGCCACCTTTTGTTCAAGAAAAATCCAAACACTCTAGTGCCACACGTGGCAATTTTTTTTGTGGGGGAGAATATAGAGGAGAGAGCAAGGAGAGGCAGCCAGGGGAGGGAGTAACGAGACCGGCCCTACCTTAGTGCACATAACCTAAGGTAGGTTATGTGCACTCGCATGTGGGCTATGCGCGTTTTCAGATGGCTATGCATGCTCTCAGGTGGGCTATGTGAGCTCTAAGGTCGGCTATGTACATTCTCAGGTGGGCTAAGAGGGCTCTCAGGTGGGCAAAGCTGGTTCTCAGGTGGGCTATGTGGGCTCTCAGATGGCTGTGTGGGGTCTCAGGTGGGCTAAGCAGGCTCTCAGGTGGCTGTGTGGGGTTTCAGGTGGGCTAAGCAGCTCTCATGTGGCTGTGTGGGGCCTCAGGTGGGCTATGCAGGCTTTGCTGTGCAGACTTTGCGGAAAGTGCGGGGGTCTCACCAGGGGTCCGGAGGCGGACATCGTGCTGTCAGGAAGAAAACGAAGGAGAAGTAGATGTGCAGGCCGCCACGGCTCACAGGAAGTGATGCGTCTGTCTGAGGTCTGCGTTTGCTGATGACCTCAGGCAGCCGCAATGCCGCATCCATCAAAAAATTTAAAGTGCCAATATCGGCACTTAGTGTCTTGTGTCCGGGTGTCAGCTGGCCTGACACCCGGACACAAGACTCCAAAACCAGACTGTCAATCACCTAGTGACGAGAAGCACGGAGACGGCTTCCCTGCTAATTGGAAAGCCGGGTGCAAAGTCTTTACACGCCGCCCGGCTTCCTGGCTAATCAGGAAGCCAGGTGGTGAGTCATTACACACCGCCTGGCTTCTTTAATGGGACTTCCGGTATCGGTATTTGGTATCGGCGAGTACCGGAAAAAGAATTATAGCGGTACTCGTAACCGAAAAAACGATATTGGCGCATCCCTAGCCAAAAGGTATCCCTCCTTCCCATCTCACAAAGTTGGGAGCTACTATCTTCTACTGAAGACATTGTGAAGGCTTGTGGAGCATGGAAAGCTCCTGTCTGGTCACACTGGATGCTTTTAGATAGAGTGCTCCACCAGCTCCTCCACTTCGGATCTCGGATCCTATAGTAATCTTCAAAGGCCTCTTCTGGGTATAAATCTGGTTTCTGAGTCTGAGATATTCGCAATTAATGGTGGATTGCAGTGCAGAGCCCTCCCTGTGGTCACACTAAGATCTGGCAGGTCTGGACAGTCCCCCTGTTGTTCTACATACCCCGCACGTGCCCGCAAACCCCTGAGGAAGCAACGTTGTGCCTGTCATCTGCCACAAGATGAACATCATGTACTGGAGATTATAATGTCTAACACTTTGATGTGTAACTAAATGAATTGTACTGTGTGATATATATGTATATGTAATTAATGTGGCTAAGGTGTAATTAGGGTAATTAGAGATGGGGAATGGTTTTACATTATTATGTCTATGAAGTATGATTTTAATGTGTCAATAATAAATGAAATGTTTTATGACTATATGAAGTTTATGCCTCTTACAAACCCCGTTTGTATGAAATATAATTCAATGATATAGGGGATGAGGCATGTGGATTGCTAAACTAGAAACCCATGAAGGTTATGCGTACGTATTGGGCTTCTACTGAAGACAAACGTAGATCTTATGATATGGAAATCTATTGTTTGTTTATTGGACTCTCAGGTGGGCTTTAGCAGCATATTATTGATCTAGGTCACGTATAACGCATAGTTACAAATAATCATAATAAAAATGAGGACAATTGTTCAGGTACTCAGTCTTCTCCTGACAATATGCCAGGTTATGTATGACAAAGGTCATCTTTACAAAGTATCACCCATTAACAAGCTGTTCCGTGGGACACCAGATGGGTTGGTGTGTGTGTGTAACACTCCACGTTCACACTCTCTTCTCAGTTTAGAAGAACTGATGTGTTGTCATATCTAACAGAGAAACGTCAATGCTTTGTGTAACCTTGCCGTATTACACCGACTTCCTCTTTTTACACAATTACCTGTCTGTTGACCTGTTTCATAAAGTTTGAATGTTACAGATCTATTCACACCATTTTGTGCACAACATTTTTTTGACGATGGGGTATTGTGCATGTATGGTAATACACACCAATGCACAGACATTCATAGCTGTGGGCACGCCTAGATATGTTATTTTTTCTCTTGGAATCAGAAAAATAATTATTTTATTTATAAAAATGACCCATTTAAATTTTTTCAGTAAGGACACAGCTACACTGATTCATGGTTTTCTTATGTCTGTGAATGTTCTCATTTATCCTGGTCTTGGTGTAGCTTCTAGTAGTTAGTCAAATTCCATTGGACTTGTTCTGTAATGTTGAAAACGTTTTGTAGCTACTCCAAGCCACTTCTTTGGTTCTAATAAGGGTTAGGAACATTCCCCAACATTTATATCTGCACTGTCTGTGTGGATATAAATGTATGTTCCTGGCATGTATTAGAACCAGAGTGGCTTGGAGAAGCTACAAAATGTCAACATTAAAGAACAAGTCCAGCTGAATATGACTCACTACTACTAGATATACCAAGACCAGGATAAATGAGAACCTTCATGGACATAAGAAAACCATGAATCAGTTAAGCTGTGTTCTTACTGAAAAATGTAAACTGTATTTGCTACCCGTGTGGATATACATGTTGGGGTATGTTCCTGACACGTATTAGAAAGAAAAAAAGTGGCATGGAGAAGTTATGAGGTGTCTTTAACATTACAGACGTAGTCTAGTTGAATGTGACTCACTACTA
The DNA here is from genome assembly GCF_000935625.1 of Nanorana parkeri. NCBI lineage: Eukaryota > Metazoa > Chordata > Amphibia > Anura > Dicroglossidae > Nanorana > Nanorana parkeri. The sequence continues at coordinate 1,221,366 of NW_017306633.1, forward strand.
CTAGATATACCATGACCAGGATAAGTGAGAACCTTCACAGACATAAGAAAACCATAAATCAGTTTAGATGTGTTCTTTCTGAAAAATGTAAACTGTCTGTACTTTCCATGTGGATATAAATGTTGGGGTATGTTCCTGACACTTGGAACTGAAGAAGTGGTTGGATGAGCAACGAAACATCTGCCCCATTACAAACCAAGTCCAGTTGAAGGTGACTCACTACTACTAGATATACCAAGACCAGCATAAACGAGAACCTTCACAGACATCAGAAAACCACAAATCAGTTTAGATGTGTTCTTTCTGAAAATGTAAACTGTCTGTGCTATCCGTGTGGATATAAATGTAGGGGTTTGTTCCTGACACGTATTAGAAACAACGTGGCTTGGAGAAGTTATGAAGTGTCTTTACAGACCAAGTCAAGTTGAATGTGACTCACTACTACTAGATATACCAAGACCAGGATAAATGAGAACCTTCACAGACATTAGAAAACCATGAATCAGTTTAGATGTGTTACTGTATGTCTGAAAATAGTAAACTGTCTGTGCTATCCGTGTGGATATAAATATTGGGGTATGCTGCAGACACTCATTGGAACTGAAGAAGTGGTTGGATGAGCTGCCAAACATCTTCAACGTTACAGAACAAGTCCATATGAATATGACTAACGGCTACTAGCCATGGTTTTCGTAGTATGTTTTGTTTTACTCCAGACAGCCGGCATGTTGCCTCAAGCAGACAAAACAGTCATGTAAAAAACAAAACTACACTACACCGCACCTTCCCTGCAATGACTTTTCATCCTACGTCACAATGACTCAGTCTTTGTAGGGAGACATATCACTACTTCCCCATTCTTCGGGCAGTGCGACTGGATATCTGACACAACATGGAAGTTCCTTTCCTGCACAACACCAGTAATGGGGGTTTCCTCCAAGCCTATATACATGGTTCAATACGTGGCTTACGTTTTAAGAAATACAATACAAATTGGTTGTAGTCATTGTATAAAACTTAATTTATTACAAAGTTATTACAAAAACGTTTTTTTGTTTTTTTTTACCTAGACACAAACAACCACTTAGCCCCACTGCAAGGGTTAAGAATTGGTTTTCCCGGAGTTCTGCTTTAAGGGTTAGTTCCACCTTTAATACCATGTTCCATGTTCCACCCATATCTAGAATGTACCATGGAAAATGGTGCCATTTCGCAGCCCCCCACTCTCAAACCGGCCCTTCACTTACCAGAATCGTGGGGTGCTTCTCTCCACAGACTTCTCTATATTTTTTGAGTTCATCACTCATTCCACTCTCATTTCCATTCACAGGATCTGTGACAGAGGGACTCATAGTTCTCAATGGAGTATAAGCAGGGGCGTCCCGAGGCGTGGTGTCACCTGAAGCACCCACCCCATCGGGTGACAACCCGCCGTGACGTCATCACACACGTGGGTGAAGTCATCGCGCATGTGGGTGACGTCATCACACATGCGTGATGACATCTTGGTGATGGATGCCGGCAGAGAGAACATTGAACGCTAACCCGGCGGGATAAGAATATGCCGCTGGGTCCCCTCCTTTCTTGTGCAACTGTCGGGCTCCATGCGTGAGTGCCTAACTTTTTAAAGGGGTTGAAAGCAAAATAGCTGTCAGTCATTTTGGTGTCACTCCCTCCAATGGTGACATCCTGGTGCAGGCCACACCCCCCTAGTGATGCCACTGAGTATAAGGGCTTCTTGCAGCTCCACAACTGAAGATCTGTACCTCGGTCTGGACCTGGGGCTAAGGAAAGAGTCTGCAGGAACCTGAGCATTGCACTCACGATTTCATTATTGCAATGCTTTACAGGCTCCAAAGAATGAATGCACATTGAATGAATGAATGCTGGAAATGAATGAATGCACATTGAATGAATGCTGGAAATGAATGAATGCACATTGAATGAATGCTGGAAATGAATGAATGCACATTTTTTTCTCTTTTTGCAATATGGGTGAATTTATATTTTGTAAAAAGTGGAATATGCCTTTAAAGGTCATTTGGAGTCATGATGTGCCTGTGTTCTCTCCCACCATCATGACTGATACATGAAAGGAGAGCTCCTAATGGTTCATAGGGGCAAAGCTTTTTTTCTCCTTTTTCAGCCCTGCTTATCTATTATTCTAATTCCTTCACATGAACCAAATACATTGTGATTCACATAAACAGTAACAGACTTCTACAATACAAATCAGAGAGAGCCAGCTGCAAAGCAACCTACGACAACAACTAAACACATTTACATAAAGAAAGACAACCCGATACAAGGTGGATTCTGACTAATTGCTCTATTTACTTTGTAATTATCACTTTGATCTGTGCTGAATTTTACTGAATTGTACGTAAGCACAACACTAAAAGCCAAATATACAGTTTAATTACATTCAGTGTGCTGTGTGAACTGTCTTACCTGTAATACTGTTCAGCAAGTCTTGTGGTCTCAGCAACCCTGACAGACACAACAGCCAGAGTCCTCCCTGAAAAACACAGCCTAGTCTAGGACCCATCCTAGCCTGTGATTGGACAATGAAGAAACAGTAGCACACTTGATGATCATCACTCTGCCTTCTCTGCACAAGTGCAACGGAGTCTGATGTCTTTTTTAATTTTTAATTCTTTATTTTTTAATTTTTAAAACAACATTTTACAGCATACACAGACCACACGTACAATCGGTAAATGAGGAGAGTCTGATGTCTTTGATATAGAGGAGGTCGATATTCAGACAGATAAATTAATATATTACTGAACCCCTTATAGCTGGCGCTCAGCTATAAGGGGTAGTGGGTTGGGCAATCCCACTCATCTCATTGACATCACTGGTTGCCAGGAGCTTGGTGGGACACCAGAGTGTCCCACTCAGCTCACTGGCAACTGATGACGTCAGTGAGCTGGGCTGCAAGCCAGACAGGATATCACAGGTTGCTAAGAGCTCTTAGCCAACTGGGACGCTGTGGCCGCCCCTCTGCGCACCCCACACTTATATGCCACCTGAGGTGACCACCTCAGGCTGCTTCATTAGAGGGACAGCCCTGGGTAAATTTATAAAAATCCTGGGCCGATGCAGGCAGATGCCCCTAGCGCTAGTGCCGTGGCAATAGAATCCACCCAGCTTATGGCCTTTTATAAATTAACCCCTAAGTGTTTTGTTCTGATGTTATTTTTTTTTTTTTTAGTTACTATTATCATTATTATTATTATTATTATTTTTATTACTATTATCATTATTATTATTATTTTTTGCTGAAATGGCACTGGGGTTATTTCCCTATGTAGGCCCTCAAAATATTTCACAGAGTTTGTAAGTGAAATAAACAATGAACCTTTCATCCCACTTATAACGCTACACTCACTCAAGATGCACATATTTAATAGATGTTAAACCATCTACACTTCCGATGCATTTTTAAGCACACCGTGAAAGCCCCGTAGAATTTCCCTGAATTGAAAAAGAAAAACAGCTGTCGAGAAATGCCATAGGCAACATTTTTTTTCTGGTGTTCATCAAAGCAATGCATTCGATGTAAACAGCTCCCATATGTTGGTGCTGATCCATACACCTAGTCTCTATTTTTGCACCGAGGATGCAGGGAAATGCAGTCTAGTGTCAGCAAGCTCTAATACATTCAGTTATTTTGATAACCGCCGACACAAAGGTTTTTTACATTTTTTTTCCTTGCCTTTGAAGGTGTTGCAAATTTATTTATGGAAAGATCTATGAGATTGCATGCTATGTAGAAAAAGTTGAGTTGAAAGATCCATAGACGGCTATAATAAAGAATGTGAATGTGATTGCAAACAAATCAAGGCTGACGTATTTTTACACCATATGGATTAACTTCATTGTAAATTCATATTTATTTCCGTCACATATGTACATCTTATATGAAACCTTTTAAGTTGGTTTCCAGGGCTCTCATCCGGCAATGGAGGTTTGTAGCTGCCAAACCTTGGTAGTATATCAGAAAATTGTATACTTACCTTTGGTAATTTTCCTTTCCTGACACATATGCATGGCAAGATCGCAGCATACAAACCTATGCTGTCATGCTTGTGTCAGGAAATCTGAAAATGGTATACTTACCTCTGGTAATTTTCCTTTCCTGACACATATGCACAGCAGCATAGGTTTGTATGTTGCCATGTTTGTGTCTGGAAAGTCCTATTTCTAAAGCAAAGTATACCACTGCAGCATTATGGCACATAACAATGTCCGGTTCTCAGTATAAAGTAGATTGTTCCTGCCTCAGAATATTCATTTGATAAACCATTTTTCAGAAGAATGCTATATTAAGGGCAAGTGATGTCATGGTTAGTATGGTGGTAGGATGATGTTGTCATCCTGCTTCCCATGTCAAGGGACTGCAATGGCCATAACCCCAACCTAGTCCATTGAATACCAACCTTTCTAATATATAGAAATAAAACATAATACACAAAGAATTCAATTTTAAATGGCAATGGCTTTCTATTTAGGTTGCATACACTTTTAAAACCAATTTTATTTTAACATTTAAACACCAAATTATTTCTTAAATGCATAAAGAGCTCAGTCAAGTGACTGAAGCCCAGCATTAAAGTATATGTGAAGGTATATAATGTTGATCATGATATGAGATGCAAACACCTCCTAGACTATTCCAATGATAAAGCATTTCTTTAAAAAAAGCATCCGCTACCTTTCTTTTCTAATTATATTCAGTGGTCTAATGGCCACAGCCATGCTAGCCATGATCTTCTTAAGTGCAGATAGCTGCATTGATAAGGTAAATGTAGGCGGGGTTCACTCTTGGGGTGTTGCGTGTGTGTTCCCTTTGGGTTGGCTGGGTAACCCCGTGCATGCAACTTGAAACCAGACACCCCACGGTCAGGGGCCACGGCCTTGGCCTCGTGCAAACACTCCCTCACGTGTAGTACTGCGTACACAGGGCCTCATGGCTTCAACCGCCTCTGCGGCCTTTGGCGCTTCCTCCCCCTTAGGGAGAAAGGCCACCATGAACGGCACCCTGTGTCAGGCATTGCCCCATTGCGCACCTACCCTCCTCAGATGGTTACAGCCACGATACAGTCCAACATCACACTCCAGTTGAACCCCACCTTTTCAAAGGTTGGAGGGAGAAGAACCAGTCCACACAGATAGTCTTTTTGTTGATTTTACTTGAAGGTAGAACAGAATAAAGTATACGTTTCAGCCACCCCCAGGTGGGATGACGGCACAATTCTTGTTACTTGCATGGTAATACACTTTAGAGAGAGAGAGGTACATCAGCCCAGGTGCAGCCCAGAGACACGACTCACTTCGGCCATAGGCCCACTGGCGAATATCGTCAGTCTTCTAGCACTTCACTATTCACCGGAATCCCATCCATTGTCAGTCCTAGCACGGTGGGTTTCCCCCTGTGGGCAAACTAGGGAATCTTTGTAGCTCTACATAGTCCTAGGCCTGGTCCTGTCCTTCCCATGGACCAGCCTATATTCAAGAAACAGTCTCCCTCCAGAGACTCTGCAGACAGTCTTAGACTTCTCCTGTACTCCTCTGAACAACTCCTCTTCCCTCTCGGGCGCCCCCTATATATCAACTCTCCTGGGACACAGAGTTTCCCCAGGCCAGAGCTGCATCTATCTCCAGGGCCCCATGGGGGCATCTAGTGGCCATTGGCCATACTGCACCTACCTACATGAGCAGTGAATAACGTAAGGGGGGAAATAGGCTCTAGGTCCTTCCACAACAAGTGGCATGCAAGATCAAGTGCAGAGGTTGTGGCTGTATTTATAGAGGGCAGGCAATGGCTGCATTGATAGGGCAAATAGTGGATTGATGTAAGGGCAGCTGGGGAAATATTTTTCCTTTCCTCCTACCTTGTGTTCTCCCAGCTTACAGTGACTTTGCTTATTGTGGTCAGAATGCTCCAGGAAGGGAATGGGACTGGCAGGATCACCAGGTATTTCATGCTGAGAATGATTGTGGCTGAAAAACAATGCAGATGCACCAGACTTACCATTTTCAGAGGAATGGAATAGTGGTGTATCAGTAATAAGAGTTATACTTTACAGTACAGGGTAAGGAAAATAACCTCAGCCAGGTTTTAATTTGTAGTCTATGTCCCCATGTTACCCATGTGATGGGAAATCTCTCCAATGGGCACACACATTTTATAGTTATTATTATAGAGTAAAATGGGGAAGGATAAGATGTAAAGGTTGTGTCCCAGTAACAAAAATTCATTCCTGCCTGCAAATTATTATGGAGTCTTCTTGGAACCCCACCACGGGTGAACCCCACCACTAGGACCTAACCATCCCACGTAAGGGTGCTACGACTTCTAATTCCCAGTATTTTAGCACCTACCATTTGCTTGCCACATGTCAATGGTGCAGTATGAGGCCAAGCTATGCAGAGGAGAGGAAATTCTAGAGCAGCATTCCTCAACCCTTTTTCATGTCATGGCACCCTAAAGAAAACAGGCAAAATCTTGAGGCACCCCAGTCTAAAGCGTAAAAAAACATACATGTGTTGCCCCTTCAAAATTCATTGCAGACCCTTATCCCAGATAGGGGTCTGGTATGTATTTTCAGCAGAGACCCCAGGCGAAAACACACAGAGTCCCCACTTAAAATCAGGAGCCCTCCTTTCACACCAGGAGCCCTCTTCACATCAACAGCCCACCTTACATCAGAAGCCCTCCCTTTACATCAGGAGCCCTTCCTTTACATCAGGAGCCCCCTTTTCACATCAGAGCCCCCCTTTAATATCAAGAGCCACAGCTGTGGCAGCATGGCTGAAGGTGAGAGGCGAACCAAGCCTGGATGGAGACATTTTTTTAATGGATCCCACACTTCCTGGATTAGCGTTATTCATTTCCATCGTGCTGGCCAAAATTTCAAGGCACCCCTGAGGAAGCCAGAAGGCACTCTGGTTGAGAAAAGCTGCTCTATTGATTGCCCTTTTAAAATACTTCTGTACTTCAGCAACTTTGTCCACCCCATCACAGCTTGTGACTTTATTGTGACTTTATTGTGACTTTATTGTCTCTCAGTGACTGCCCGGTGTTTTGGGGTTGGCACCCTGCATATGTGAGGGAAGTTTGTAGGTTATCTGCTTGTCATAACCCATGGAACCAAGCTTCCCCTGGGTCAGACGTAGGCATGTTCCTCTGTCCTGTTCCAACATACCACTGCCTCTTCCTCCAGTATTGGCTGCCATGATCACCGAGCACTACACTCCAGAAGACCTTAAGCTAGCTATAATTTAATCATTTTCTCATGTTCAGCCCACGGGCTCATAAAGAGATATTCAGTAGATCCCTCCATCCATGCTAAATAACATGGATGGAGGAATCTCTGCTGCAGGTCTCAGGTGCGGTTCAGCCTTCAATTTTTCATCCAGCTTAGTTGCTTTTTAAATCGACTTTTGTCAAGCAGGGTGGTGCCAATATGGCCACGAGCCGTGTATGGCTAGCTAAACTCAACTCCCCGCTATAAAGCTGCATGGGATATTTTTTGGGTTCAAACTGTGAGCTGAGCATTAAAAACCTAACAGATTCCCCCAGCCACGCTAAACAGCATGGATGGAAGGATCTCCTGTTGAGCTATGTTGTAGTAGTGTAGTGGATGTGCCACTGTCAGAATGCACAAACAGGGCTGCCACCATTGTTCACCTGAAAATTTTACAATTTTTCCAAATTCGATTTTCTGATTAACGAATGCCAGACAGAAGGCTGCCAACAGGGCCGCTCACATCAAGAACCAGCCAAAATTTGCACAGTGTGTGGCCAGCTTTAGTCTCCTGTATAGCACAGGCTGCACTGAGAGATCAAGGAAACAGCAGATGGAACTTTATACCATTAACAAAAATATGCACTTTTGCTCTTTACCTCCAAAAAAAGAAAAAAAAGGTAATGTGCATTAGACATGTGCACAGCATAAACATTCATTTCGGACAATACTAATGAAAAATAATTTTTTTTTAATTAGTTTTATTTGATGAAACTAATAATTATGCCAATTTGGAGGTATCAAACCTCCGAATTTGAAACTGCACATTGAAACAGCAGAACGCACGGTGGCCATCTTCAGGGGCAGAGTGCATGATGCCACATGGCACCATGTGCGCGATGCCAGGTGATGTCACAAGCATGTATGGGCACCACCATCTTGGTGTATATCTGTGTACACACCAAGATGGCAGCGCCCATACATGCGTAAGACGTCATCCAATGCCGCTGTGACATCATGCGCTCTGCCTTCAAGATGCAAACAAATTAATATATGCCCGAATATAGTTTTCGTATATTCGGGCGTATAATAATTTGTTATTTCGGATTCAGATGACCCACCAAATCAATGGAATTTCCTTGATTTGAAAAATGATTTCTGAATCCAAATGCACATGTCTACTGTACATATGTATAATTAATACCGCCAAAAAAAAAATGCATTATGAAAAAAAAAAGAAATTGTCCAAATTTTAGGTTTTGTGAAATGTTATCAATTTGCGTTGCAGATAAATGAAAAAGAACAGAATATAAATATCTCTGTGTGCAAGCCAATAAAACAAACTGAACACTGAACAGCTGGAAGTAGTGATAAGGTTAAAAAAAAACAAAAAACCGTAAAAGGCGAGCCTGACTGCATTAGTCCATGACGTTTTATGCATTATTGATTGTGTGCCAGTAAGGTCACACACCTATTATGTACACTCAGCATGTTTGTGCATTGCATTCTTGTATGCCGTACATGTCAGATCAAGCCCTGACTTGTCTTGGCAGACAGCTCCAGAATTAGTTGCTGTCCTGTGAACTTGCCCTCTTTTCTGCTTCTATGGCATATAGAGCAGACTCTGAATATGAGGACAGACTGGTTCTGCCTAACCTGCCCGCTGACCTAAATCTGCTGACAACCCATACAGCCTATTCAACAATTTGGACAGTATTTAACTCAGTCATCTGAAGAATGCATTTAATTTATGCCCAATGAATACATTACCAACTATAATATGTGAAATATGAGGGAAGACTCGGGCACACCTTCAATATAATAATAATGTCCATTCGGGATACTTGTGCAGCAACATTTTCACAGTGGGAGCGCCATGTAGCAGGCACTGCAGATGCACTCAGCTCTCGTTGGATGGAAGGAACCCAAGCTGCGTCCTATTTAGGGATGCGCCCATACCAATACTAGTATCAGTATTGGCGCCGATACCAAGTATTTGTGCGAGTACGAGTACTGGCCCAAATGCTCCCGATACTTATCCCAATACCAGAGCTTCTGGTATCAGGAAGCCGGGTGGCAAGTCATTACACACCGCCCCGGCTTCCTGATTGGCCAGGAAGCCGACTCCATGCTCCCTCGTCACCAAGTGACGAAGGAGCATGGAGCTGGCTTCCCGGCCAATCAGGAAGCGGGTGGGGGGGGGAGGTAATGACTCACCCCGGCTTCCTGATTGGCCGGGAAGCCAGCTCCATGCTTCTTCGTCACTTGGTGACGAGGGAGCATGGAGTCGGCTCCCTGGGCCCATTGGGCGACGTGTAATGACTCACCGCCCGGCTGGAAGTGGCTAATCAGAAAGCCGGGCCGCGAGTCATTACACGCCACCCGACGTGCCAGGCGACGTGTAATGACTCACCGCCCGGCTGGAAGTGGCTAATCAGAAAGCCGGGCCGCGAGTCATTACACGCCACCCGGCTTCCTTAATGGGACTTTGGTATTCGGTATCAGTGAGTACCAAAAACAAAATCGGTACTCATACTTGATACAGGAAAACCGGTATCGGTGCATCCCTAGTCCTATTATATCATCACCCCGGGAATTGGGGCTTTTATTTGTTTCTGTTCTTGTGGAGGCTTCTGATAATTCCTGATATAAGAGTGACACCTCCCATAAGTAGAATCAGAATCCCATTGTATTCCATAGGACATTAGGGAAAGGCATGTTAATCTCTTGCTATTATTCAGGGGTGCTCAGCACTCTTCCCTTACAGCTTTATTAGTTCATTGGAGCTGAGACAAAGGATAGGGTTGAAGCCAACTCTGCCTATAATGAATATTTCCATTGGGATTGAGCACCAGTAGGTTGAATCTCCTCCCATCTTTCTATATCTGTTGGAAAAGCCAGTGGCACGATTCTTTTATCGTGGTCTACATCCCTCTCACATAAGGTTCAACAGTATAAAAAATTCATCAGGGGAGTATGACAGTAGATGTAAACTGAATTATATTTAGTTTGCTAAAGCACTGTATATTATAAACATACAATACTTGTTTTACCCATTTTAATAATTTTCTTCATCTCGGTGTTACGGATGTCCTGCGGCCTCTTTGCGGCCACTTCCTGTCTACATGCACACCAGCGATGGCTGCATGTACTGTATTTTCTCAGGGCGGGTTTCCTGATGGTTTTTCCTGAACAGTGGACCATGCCTGTGCAAAGTGTGTTGAAATGGCCACTTATACTCTCTATTGGAAGCCTGTGTGACAGGGTAACAACCCAGGATTACAACTGGGAGAAAGAGATAGAGTGTTGTCACTCTATAACAGGAAGTATCTCAACATTGCAGGATCACAAAGTGTTACTTTAATTAAAGCTGCAGATTTCAGTGTAAAAATATTGAAAATTATATTAACATTTTAGAGCTTATAGGAGGTATTAGTCAATGGATTTACAGATACATATTTAAAAAAAAGAATACACATACACCTCCCCCCCCCTCCCCCTTCCCCGCGGGACATACACGCACACACACTGCAGGGATTTAATGCTTAAAGAAGAACTCCGGGCACACATTTTATTAACCCTTAAAGTTGGGCTAACCCCGCAATGCAAGGATTAACTGCTTGGTTTTTGCCTAGGGTTAAAAGTTTTACTCACCCCTGATCCTCACCTGATCAACATATTGACAGAGGTGTCCCCAGGCAGGGTGTCACCCGCCGCGGCCATCAGGTATTACCCGCGGGGACGTCATCACACATGACGTCATGATGTATGCGTGTGACGTCAACGCGCATGCGCGTAATGACATCATGCACACTTATGGTGAACATCATGCACTTGGCGATGGATGCCTTTAAAGAGAGGAGGAGACATTCATCCAGCGGGATAAGGTATGCTGCCGGGTCCCCTCCTCTCTGGTGCAGCTGTCTGGCTCTCGGTCCGTGATCGAGTGCCCGACTTTTAAGAGGGGGTGACACCAAAATGACTGTCAATCATTTTGGTGTCAGCCCCTCTGATGGTGTCTGGCGGTGTGGGCTGCACCCTCCTTGTGACGCCACTGCATATTGATATGTCTTGCCTTATGATAGAGGGTGCTAATGCTAGATGGTTGGTGCCCCTGGGATATTAAATTTGTTTCAGCGTGATTAGATACCTATTCCTCCTCCCCGCTTTTTTTGTTGTCTTGTGTATTGTATTGTCAAAGAAAAGAAATAAGATCAGAGTTGTGAATCGAAATTTAGGCCCTGATGGCCCTTTTATTTATTTTGTCTGTATTTGTATATTATAAAATATGATAATAAAAATTGAATAAGAAAAGAAAATATAAAATAAATAAATCAGTGTTATTGTTAAAAATAAATATATATATATTATACAAAAGGACATTTTTTTAAGTTTTCATCATTAACTCCCAATCATCAATGATCATTGCCATATGTATATATTAAAAATCAATATAAAGATACAGTAAAACCTTCCAAATGATTGTGGTACAATGAGCGGTGCTCTTGCGAGCCTATAAATAGCAGCATTTTAAAGAATGCTCACAAAGCTCTCACCCCATAATGCAGATTTTCTATAAAGGTTGAGGACGTGCAGTGTATCATCCGTTCACATGCACAGTCCTCAGACAAGCCAAGGCATGTCACCAAATAACATTTCTTATCTTACATTTTACACAGCCGTGTGGTGTTTGTGTGGCTGATGTTTTGTAACATTTGGTAAATCACATGACAGCGGGTGTACGGGGTGAGACGTCTAATCTCAGGTCAGTCATACAAGGACAATATAGGAACGTCAGCAGGTACTAATGTATATATTTATCTGCGTTCTGTAACCATGGATACTGGAAGATATAAACTATATTACAGCTAAAGGTGAAAAATTCCACTTGCAAATCTGGCCAATGCTCTGTGGAAAATCATAGATTCTTCACCCGGATATATGGACACAGACTGTCAGATCTGCAGATTTCCATAATTCATGATCAGGGTCGCAGTAAAGCACACGTTACCACAACACATGACGCAAACTACATGCATTACTGCGTTCTGATGCCATTTATTTTAAATGGTAACCCAACACACTAATGCACTAATTTTGAATGGAATCCTAATACAGGCAATTCAAATTGGTCTATCCCAGGGGTGGGCAACTCCGGCCTTCCAGATGTTGTAGAACAACAGGAAATAGGAAAATCTCCTCAAAACAAACCTGCTAGGGGATCTAGTCCTTCTATTCCAGGGGTAGGGAACCTCGGCACTCCAGTTGTTGTGGAACTACAAGTCCCATGAGGCATGGCGAGACTGACAGTTACAGGCATGACTCCCAGAGGCAGAGACATTTTGGGATTTGTAGTTAAAGCACAGCTGGAGAGCCAAAGTTGCGCGCCCCTGGTTAATCCCATGCATGTCACTACTCCCTAGAGTTGGCACACTAGGGAGTGGTGACATATGCATGCTGTAGACCAAATTGAAGTGTGTGCTTTAGGGTGTCATCTGTTATGGGCCCATCACACGTTTGTGTTAACTTTTTGGACCTGGAACAAACTTGTGGTGGGCCCCTAGCAAAGGACACATTAAAGTCTATGGTTAGCTATCAACATCCAAACCTCCACCAACAATGCTCCTCTGTTCTTGTGAAGATCAGGTTCATGATGACTTCTCAACCATCAGTGGGAGGAGAGGAGGAAGTATTGGTCAGAGCTTGGAGTGGGCTTGGATAAACTCAGGCATCATGGGTTTGCACCAAGCCCAGCCTCATCTCTAATGCCCTTAGAGTCGAGCTGGCATCTGAGGGACAGGGCACCTTAAACATTCTCCAGTTCTGGTCTGGCTAGGACAGCACCATTACAGAACCCTCACGTATACACGCTCAGGCCTGGTTCACACCTGGGCGGTCCGAAACACGTGGCGATTCACTGGGTTGCCTGTTCCCCTTAAATCTCTGCCATGTGGTTCGTCTGGCCTACAGGTGCCAGCGAGGGACGAGGACGGTGGACTCAGATGTGTAAACAAATACTTTTTTTGTTAAAGGTCTCTGAATTATGTGGGAGCCGTGTAGGAGGCGGGTGGGCAGGAGGAATTGGGGCACAATTTTCCCAGAGATGGGCTTTAATGAACCCAGTCCCATGCAGCGATGTTATATAAGGAAAAGTTCAAATGTCATGTCACGTTTCCCTGGTAGACGTGTCTATGTCTTAGTTTCGGGGCCTCCGTCTCTGATGACAGGGACGTCAGCTGAGTACACACCTCATATCTGAAGAATGTTATTGTGATAAAAAAAAGGGACTTTTTCATGTCGGCTATTTACTCGTTTAGTTTTCGTTTTCCTTTCTGTGCTCGCCTTGCTTTGGCCGGTGTCACGTAAACACTGCGGTTTGTTGAGCAATTATTCATTTTTTTTAAATGACAGAGGCGAGTCTACCGCTTACAGTAAAGTGGAAGTTGTCTCGTGCAATGCACACATCACACTCCATTGCTTTATATACTCCTGATAATCACCGAATAATACTTATTTATACTTTCTGATGCTTCAGACTAAACTTTGTATTGTTAGACATAAAGGAGAACTATGAGGCGAGTGCTTTTCCCTCACCTCATAGTTCTAGCCGACCTGTGACAATGAGCCTGTGACAGGTCGGCTCAGTAGATCGGGCGGGGAGAGAACACATACCGGCGTTCGCTCACCTCTCGATCCTGTCACGGCTCTCTGCCGTGACAGGGGAGGGGCTGGATTCCCCCCTCCCCGCTCCGATCCACCAGCGCTGACTGGCGGAACGGACGGGGAGGGGGCGGGTACAGCTGGCTCTGCCTCTAGATAGGCAGAGCCAGCTGTCAGTCATGCAGCTGGGCGGATCCCGGCACAATTGTCGGGATCCGCTTCAGCTGCGGCGTCTCAGTATACCGCGAGCTACAGCTGAGCCTGGGGTGACGGGAGGACGCTAGTTTGTGTCCTCCCATTACCCTAAGGAGAACTATGGGGGAAAGCCTTAACCCCATAGTTCTCCTTTAAGTTAGAGTGGAGGAGTGTTAACATCTCCGTCAGGGTTTTGTTGCTGCGTGTGTCTTATTAAAGTGGAACTATGGGCAAAACCAAAAATGATATATTATTATTATACAGGATTTATATAGCGCCAACAGTTTGCGCAGCGCTTTACAATACAAATCAAGACAAGATTGTAAGGAGGGCCCTGCCCGTGATATGACCTAGTCTGTCAATAGCATTGCAGGCTTGTGAATTGAAGCGCTACAGTCCAATTAATAGTCCAGATACATCTTTATTCAATGTAGGGTTAAGGGGACAGTATAGAAAAAGCCAACGCATTTTGGGGGCTCATACAAATACCCCCTTCATCAGGGTTTGTCCAGTGTGTGAGAACGCAATGAGCCCTTCAGCATGTGATTTTAGCATTAACACTGCAGTCTTTGTTTTTCCGTTTTTCTGTTTCCCCCTGATAACATTGTTTTATTACCTGGTGATCCTGCCAGTAAGTCTTAACACCCCAAGCTGTCCAGCAAAAGCGGCAGGTAGAGGGTTTCGGCAAACCACTGAATACTGACAGGTGTACTTACAATGATCAGAGTTTATTATTTTATCTTAAACCTTTAGCCCAGAAGAGAAAATAAAATTGTTGATGTAACTACATAAAAATTGTTAGCTGGAGTTCAGATTTAATTTGTTAGTCAATTCCATCTAAATCTGCTAACACCACCCTCCCCGCAGGGTGACAATGCTGCTGCACAAGGGTAGCTATGCAGCTCCTCCATAGATACAGTGGAGGGGCGAGCGTAGCCATGTTAAGACAGTGTTACTGACCAGATCACCAGGTTAAAATAAAGGGGGGAAAAACTGTAAAAAAAAGAAAACGAATGCAGTCAACTCATCTAAGGATTGGTAAACTGCAATATAATATATTTTTTAGTTTTTGGGTTTAGATACGCTTTATGGAGTTTTCTCTTCTTTTTCTGTTGTGCCACGGGGACATGAAGTGAGGAAAACCTCTACAACAAGGGCCCAGACATCAATAAGAGCATTTTTGTTAGTAGAGAATAGAACAGGGGTGGCCAACTCTGGCCCTCCAGCTGTGCTTTAACTACAAATCCCAACATGCTTCTGCTTCTGGGAGTCATACCTGTGGCTGTCAGTCTTGCAATGCCTCATGGGACTTGTAGTTCCACAACAACTGGAGTGCCGAGGTTCCCTACCCCTGGAATAGAAGGACTAGATCCCCTAGCAGGTTTGTTTTGAGGAGATTTTCCTATTTCCTGTTGTGTCACCAGAGCAGGGAGTGAAGGAAAGGACAAAGACGGCATTACGTAAAAGCTAATATATCTATACATTTTTAAAAATCGTCCGGGAGTTCCATTTTAGAGTTAAGCTCTAATGTCATTGAGAGAAACAATGCACTCCAAATTATCTGTACACATTGTAGGATTTTAGCACTTTTTCCTGATTTTCTTACTTGCCTTTGTTCTGAAGATTGTCATGGGAACCTTATTATTATTTCTTGTTAAATCTTGTTATTCTTTAAACTCCACGCTATCCAAAACTAAAAATAAGTTTTATCTTCAGTTGCACTCAAACTGATGATAACAATATAAAGCATGCGACTTTAAAATATTCATTATTGCATACTTTTTACATACATTTTATAGCAGTGTTTTATGGAATAACATAAATAACTTTTCCTTAAACAGGTAACAGCAGCCATGCTAGGTCAAGGCCACAGCTCACCATAATACCGTAGCTGGTATGTGATGTTTCTTAACACTAGCGCCACCTTGTGGCTAAAAGATAAATGTTGTAGGGAAAGTTTTGTAGGGAAAGTGTCAGCCATAAGCAATGGTACAATCTGCAGTTTTTATTATAACATTCCCTGAACCCCCACACAACAATTCATAATTGTCCTTTCTGTGACCAACTTTTCTTAACATCATGAAAAATAGCCTTACAACTCTTTCAGAGTCTCCTATATCCTTATCATAAAACAGATGATTTCAGCACATTGAGTTGGCAGCAGGAACAGTGTGGTATGGGGCTCCAAAGGTTTGTTGCTGATACTTTCAGTGCTGCTCTCTCTCTCTCTCTCTCTCTCCCTCTCTCTCCCTCTCTCTCTCTCTCATATTGATAATGCTTAGCCATTATGTGATTTTTTTTTTTAAGTGTCTTTTGGTGGGAAAGACATTAGTTGCCCAACAAAAGATTGTCATTCTCATTTGTGTAATGCATGCTCAGGGTAGTATGGGTTATGGTTTGGTAGTTCATTTGTACAGTTTGAGACTGAAAGAGTGATGTATGTACATGGCCCATACTGATATTGCATGATACATAAATATAATACATGATGTTGTGCATATGCAATGTCAGTTAGCCAATAAGATCGCTCAAGAAAATAGTGCTAATGCATATATGTATATACACCCATCACCTATGACATTATGACCATTGTGGGGTGAACTGAATAACATTGATTATAATGTTACAATGGCACCTGGAATTAGGCAGCAAGTGAACATTTTGTGCCTGAAGTTGATGTGTTGGAATCAGAAAACATGTTGTGATGGCTAGACGACTGGGTCAGAGCAACTCCAAAACTGCAGCTCTTGTAATATGTTGCCGGTCTGCAGTGGTCAGGAGCTACGTTTCAGGGCCGTGCAAGGTCCCTTCATCAGGTCGACATCGTGACAGACTGTTGCCCAGATGAAGGGACCCTGAGCGGCCCGAAACGTTGGCTACAATAAAAGTGCTATCCTTTTTGCACATTACAAGTGAGTGCTGGTGACTACTATCTTGAACACACAGTGCCTCACAATTTTTGTGAATGCCGCTATGTAGCCACAGGGTGTCTATGCTGACCTGTGTCTACTGCCAAAAGCGCCTACAATGGGCATGTGAGCATCAGAACTGGACCACGGAGCAATGGAAGAAGGAGGCCTGTTCTGATAAATCACATTTTTTTTTTTACATCATATGGATGTCCGGGTGTGTGTGTGTCACTTACCTGGGGCAGTGATGGCACCAGGATGCACTATGGGAAGAAGGCAAGCCAGCGGAGGCAGTGTGATGCTTTGGGCAATGTTTGGGTCTTGCTATTCATGTGGATGTTACTTTGACATGTACCACCTACCTAAACATTAATGCTGACCAAGTACACCCCTTCATGGGAACAGTATTCCCACGGTATTCGGTAACGGTATTCCGCAGGATAATGCACCCTGCCACACTGCAAAAGTGGTTCAAGGCTGGTTTGAGGAACACAACAATGAGTTTGAGGTGTTGATTTGGCCTCCAAATTTCCAAATCTCAATCCAATCGCGCAGCTATGGGATGAGCTTGAAAACAAGTCCAATCCATGGAGGCCCCATCACACAACTTACAGGACATAAAGGATCTGCTACTGACCGCTTGGTACATCGACGGGTCAGGGCTGATTTTTTTCCAAGAGGGGGATCTCCTCAATATTAGGTGGGCGGTCATAATGTTATGGCTGATCGGCGTATATGTATATATGATGCTACTGAGGGTTGGAATGCCAGTTGACCCAAAAGATCGCTAATATAGAGATCGCTAATGCATAGATAGCTAATGCAATGATTAGGAAAGCAAGGGTTAAAAATATACACAGCCAGGTATTTCAGGATCCTGACCAAGTTAAATGTGATGAAACGTGTAGGGCAGAGCAAAAGCACTGTGATGTCATCACACATAGAGCAGGTAGGCACATGCGTAAGTGTGAGCTAGAGGTGTGCTCCTCTCAGTGAATTTGAGCGTTTTTACCCTAGGACTGGATAAAGATCTGTGTTTTGGAAGTGTTTTTACTGCTTGTAATATATATTTAAATAAAGGGTGTTGCACTATAAATCTTCTTTCTTGCCTCTCATATCTGATGATGGAGTGTGTTGAAAAGCCTGAAGAAGAAGAAGGATACCATTATTATGTTGAATACCAGCTTATTTCAGTAATTGGTCACTGGGAATTAGTAAGTCTACTGGGGATTGTTCTTTGGTGAAAGAGCAGACAGAATTATTTGAAGGAGACTTCTGGGAGTCATTTGATTGCACATAGAACTGCTCCTTGGAGACTCTGGTTTTCATTCCCCTGTTCAGACACTTGTTCATATCTATTTTGATTGAAGAGCACTATGGGGATGATTTAGAACTCTTCCTATTTCCTTTGCTCCTCAACCCCATCTAGTGCCCCAGCGAAGACTTATAAATCAGCTCCTATGTATTTGCACGACATATGTATGTTTCCATAATATATTATTGAATTGCATGCTTCATAAGACTGCTATCTTACGTGTTTGGATAGCGTTAGCATCAGTTGGAGCATGGAGCATGGACTCTCCATAACAGGACCAGGATTAGACAGAGGGGCACCCGCCATGAGCGCAGTATTGAGGGGTGTACACCTCTCCGGCTTTCACATTGCCTGTCAGTCTCCTGCCCTGTGCAAGACTGAACTGTCAAAGTGACAGCTAGGTCCTCAGATTACACAAGAACAGCTCTCCAACTATAATCAGCAGAACTCTATATCAGGAGCATTGGCAGGTCTCCTAATAAACAAATTACAGAGCAGCAGCCATAGTGACAGCAGAGCTCCGCTGATTACACAGGGAGAGCTGCACTCTCCCTGTGTAATCTGCAGACCTGAACTGGGTGAGGTCCTGCTCAGCATGTTATAGCTGCTCTCAGCATCTATTGTAGCTGTGAAGGGCAATAATAGCTGTTCCCTGTCAGTTGTATAGTAAAGGAAGAATCCGGCCGCACTCCGTTCCACACTGAATCAATTTATTGAAAGCATCAGTGACACTATAGAATCATAGAGAGTAGGGATGCACAGATACTTTTCGAGTACCAGTGCAGATACTTGGCTTTTTCATGAGAACTACCAGGGTCGCAGCGGTTGCAGCTGGGACCTGGCTCTGGCGCTCCACCACTGTCCTGAAATCATTAGTCTGTATTGTTTTAGAAAAACTGTCACATGACAATAAACAAAAATGTATCAGTACTCGTACTTGTAAGTACTCGGCAAGTACCAGTACAAAACTGGTATCTGTGCATCCCTTTATTTATATTTATAAAAACAAAATCATACATTAAAACAGAGATGTACAAATCCCAGGAGCTCCGTGTGATCCTTGCAAATGACAGCTGCCTCCTAATTTTTTAATTTTTCTCTAGTCTAGTCTTGCAGCTCAAAAGTATCGGTACATGTACTCGTACTTGTACCGAGTACTGTACTTGGTATCTGTGCAACCCTAATAGAGAGACTATGACTCTATGACTAAGCCCAGAGTTGGGTGAAACATGTCAGAGGGGGCGGACCTCGGGCAGGACTCAGTGTCACTGATACATTTTTAAGTAACTGATTCAGGGTGGAATGGATTCCTTCTCTATATACGTGTTTGATAGGAACGAGGAAACACTCATGCCGGTGAGCACCCGACTGTCATTCCCCTGCTAAAGCCGTGGAGGAACGGTGCTTTATTTCTGTGCCTTGGTGTTCCCTGTCAATGTCTGCTAAAATGTAAAAATATTTTTTTTTTTATTTAGGGCGAGAGCCCCAAATAGGAAAATATTTTTCAGCAACTCCAAGAACACAGATCTATTGCATTTTGTTTCTCTGATAGCTGCAGATTGAAACATTGGATTTGTTATAAATGTACTTTTTAGGGCTCACAACAACATAAATGCCAATGTTTTGTAACGCCAGAGAGCCCAAGGTGCTGCTCATAGCCTCCCATAGAAGTCAATGACTGTGCATGGGTATACACTGAACTTGCATATACACATGCATACAAATGGGCGCAGAACCCTGAATGGAGAAAGTCTGCATTTGAGGCTGTGTAATCGTACGCATGTGCATGTTTACACAAGTCCAGTGTATACCTGCCTACAGTTATTGTGTTCTATGGGAGGCTGTACCCAGCTCCTGGGGCTGACTGGCGTCGACTGACAGTCATTTTGGTGTCACCCCCTCTGAAAAGCTGGACACTCGGTCATGGACCAAGAGCCTGACAGCTACACGAGAGAGGAGGGGACCTGGCGGCATACCTTATCCCGCTGGATGAACAACCCCTCCCTTCTTTGCCGGCTTCCATTACCAAGATGGCCGCTTGCAATTATGCATGTGTGATGACGTCCAGGCAGTGGCCGCATCAGGTGACACCCGGCCTGAGAATACCTCTGCCTTGCAGTCCTGCAGCCCTGCAAGCTGCCCTTAAATAACTTTTTCTCAGTGAAAATGAGCTTTGTTGGATCCCTTTCCAGTGCTCTATGCTAGCGTAGCTCAGTTACTACACCCCTCATAACAGATGTCCTCTCATCGACTTGTAAAAAAGAGGAAGAGAGGGAGCTGATTATCAAGAGCACTGGATCTAACTCTGGTGCCTAATAGGCTGCACAACCATTTCTAAACCCGGCACAACTGCTGTAACAGGAAAGTGGAGGTGAGACTATGAAAATGGAGGTTCAAATAAAGTGTCCACTTCATTATATTTCGTTCTGTGACTTCTGTTGGATTTTAAAATATAGCTGCAACTTTCAACAGCCTACGTAATTGGTTACATGAAGAAAACACAGGAACTAGGGGTGTTTTTATATGCCATGGCCCTATAAACCAGGGTTCCTTGATATGCATGTTACAACTTCTCCCTGTGTATTTGGGCAATGGCAGCTCACTACCTTCCCAGTGCCTCCTTGTCTGCCCATCACTGTAAAAGATGGCGTCATGCACCAATGGTGAGGTGTGGGAAGATATGCACCAGTTCTCAACTTCACCAAGAATTATCAGGAGCACAAATGTACATGAAGCCTATAAGTAATCAATAGGTGGCAGTATTGCTATACCTTGGATAATGCTAACATCTGTGAGCAGAGCTGTACTTTTCCAGCAGAACCTACTTACTTGGCTCATGTTCAGTCAATCTTGTCACATGTTCTGCCTAAAATTCCTACTTTGCTTATGCCGCCATTCACCCCTGTAGCTTGCACTGCAATGTCATCATTGACATGCATTTCAGGGGCAAATGGCAGCAAATGAGGTTGAATCCAGACATTTTTTAAATGTTTGCTTTGGATCAGATATTCTATATGGCCAAATGTTTGTGAACATCTGACCTTCATATCTATATGAGTTTCTTGGACATCCCATTCCAGAATCACAGACACTATTGTGGAGTATTGATGAGCCGAATGTGTCAGTCCTTGGGAGGCATGGTGAATTCTTCAGAAAGTCAACAAATTGTGAACTTTAATGCAATCCGACTGAAGCCATCTCCATTTTCAAGACTGATAGGCTATGGTTTGTCAAACAAAGCACATAGCACATAGGGAGGTGACCAGGGCCCTGGGGAATGTGTACCAATGCGGCAAATCCTAAAATGAAATAATAAAAGTGCAATATTCTTTTAACCACTGCAGGCTCTGGGTGGTCAGTGCGGGCTCTGGGTGGTCAGTGCGGGCCCTGGGTGGTCAGTTCGGGCTCTGGGTGATCAGTGCGGGCTTTGGGTGGTCAGTGCGGGTGGGTGGTCAGTGCAGGCTCTGGGTGGTCAGTGCAGGCTTTGGGTGGTCAGTGCGGGCTCTGTAAATTTTTTTTTCATTTTACACACACATAAGGAATCTGAATTTTTTGATAGAAAATTACTGTAAACCCCCAAACAATTACTATATATATTTTGTGAAAGCAGAGGCCCTGTGGAATAAAAAAAAATGATAGTGCACATAAACAATATAATATCCAATTTTTTTGCAAAAAATAAAAGATGGGGTAAGTCAAGTAAATAAAGGGTTACAATTTGCACGTGTCTGTACAATGGTGAAAAACGATGGCACTCAAAATTGTCCATATGCAACACTTTAATAGTTTTTACTGCTCATCAGTTTAAAATTAACATCAAATGATGGTTATACAATTATTTTTCTGATTCCGACATTCGCAGTGATACCTAACATTTAGCGATATTGTGCAGGAGCGGGGGGTGACGGGTTTGGTTTTAATTTTGTTTTACATTTTTAATTATTTTACTTTTTTTTTACTTTTTTAATGGTGTTAGCATTTAGAGGTGACAGGGTCTCTTTATGGAGACGTCTGAAGTTTATCAGACCCCTGATGTCTCCCCTGCGCTCCAATACAGATGATATATATGGCCCCTGGGATTCCCAGTGCAAAAGTGGGATTTCGAGTTCCCAGCTCCACCAGGAGGCACCTCCTACGTCTCCCATAAATGTCAGAAGCTAGGGCCCGAGGTAAAAAATATTTTTCATGGAATGGTTTGTGTTTTTTTTTGGGGGGGGGGGGGAGAGAGAGAGAATGTGGATCTTTTTTTTGGCCATAGGAGCTTGGCTTTAAGCCCTGATGAAAGGGGTTCCTGGAAAAAATTGGTCAGTTCAGTTGAATATACTAGCCTAAGTCACTAGCCTAAGTCACTGATTCCACTTCATCATATATTCTATTGCATACTGCCAGCGTAAGCCTACTTTGGATCCAGCGCATCCAACCCAATCCTTCTCATGTACACTAGATATAATGGTTTTCTGATTGTTTTGTTTAGCTGTAGAAAAGATCCTGGTAACCTAGGTTGTCTGAGTTTGCCCACGACCACTCGGAAATGTGACCGACACCTCCTCCCGGCTCAATGAGTGGCAATAGTTGCAGCCAGGGTCATAGTGTGAGGGGGGGCATGGGGGCTGTTACCCCAGACACCAAATTTTCAGGCAGGAACCATCCTGAATGTACTGTATATAGGAGGGATTTGAAGAGGCCATTTGTGATGGGGCATCTGTTTGGCAGGCAGCAGTAGCAGTAGAGTACAGTGTCAGCGATCAGTAATCCTAGCAGCAGTGCCCACTCTGCCAGCATGGTGCTCGTACACATCGGTTACCTTGTTCTTTCAGTTTTCAACTCTGTACAAAACCGAGGTACGGTGGTGGGGGTGAAAGGGGGGTGGAGGGTCTGATTATGGCTCTGCAATTAATGCCTTGCTGTGTTAATTGTCTGATACAAGAGGGAGGGGGCTGCTTTATAATCTGCTATAATTTGCTGGGATTGGTAGTCCTCTACAGCTGATGGTATTCTAAATTGCTGTATTATGCATTGCTGGGATTTGTAGTCCTCTAAAGCTGATGGTATTATTCCGCATTCCTCCATCAACTTTGAACAGTGTGGGTGAGGGCTTGCTGACTATTGTATTCGGACAGCCGCCACCAGCCATTGTCAGAATACAGTGTTTGGCTTTTTTCTTGCCCAGCTCTTTAAACATAAGGTGATTGAAATGTCGACTTTTGTCAAAAGGAAAGGTGATGGGAGGGCCACACACAGCTTGGGTTTCCTGTATTTTAATTTAATGACATTAGTATTTTCTTAAATTAATGCACAAAAAAATTGTGCTGGGGGGGTAAGGAGTTCTATATTGTACTGGTGGAAGAGATTTAGGAAGTGCTAACAGTATGGGGTAGGGGGGGGGCGCAATACTTGCCTTGCCCCTGCGCTGGCAATTTACGCTACTCCATTGTTTGCAGTGAGGCCTTTTCCCCCCATGTGACATGTAGCTGCAGGGTGGGAATGTGCCTGCCGCCAATGGGAGGAAAGATGTCAGTCACAGTTTTGAGCGATCTTGGGCAAATTCAGGTGAAGTGGGTTTGCACCAAGCCTGGCCTCATCACTATATAGCTGGTCCTATTTTTTTGTAGTACAAAAGAGCAGGGACATTTATCCAATTATACCTTTGCTGTTACTGAATTTTCCTCCAGTAGTACAAAGTAAGACCATCAATGTCAAACACCTCAACACAAGGTGCTTAATTTATGAAAGTTCTGTCCAGCGTATAGCCGGTGGCCCTAGATGGCGGTGATGAGTATGGGATTTCCTATACTCATCACCACCATCTAAGGGCACCAGTGCCATGCGAGGGGCATCCACCTTTCTCTATGTTGGGCAGAACTTCTATAAAGTTCAATAGTAAAATAAGTACTATCTGTATCTCCTCATAGCATCCGAAGAGATTCAAGCCTGTGCTGGTAAATAACACCTTGAGAATGGTAGAGAGAATCTCTCTGGATGAACTGGGACACTATAAAGACAATGAGGCCCACTGCCAGTGCTGGAGAGCCCATGCCTTTAAGTAGAGCATCTATGTCACATCCAAGGGTGTCCCTATATAACCCCCCCCGCCCCCGAGGGTGCTGGCAGCGCTTAATGAGATGGGGGGGGGGGAGTTGCCTCTAGTGTCCCACCCAGCTCCCTGCTGATTGACATCTCTGGTTGCCAGGAGCTGGGCAGGACACCAGCCAAAGCGTCACAGGTTGCCAAGACCTGTGACGCTTTGTGCGACAATTGTGCGTTCCGGCCCGATTGATTCAGTGACGGAACGCACTGGATCACATCCCAGCTCACTTTGTTATGGGGCGGGAGGGGGCGTAGCGGGGAATTGAAGTCAATGGCACCGCAGCCAGGCCCTCCGGCCACAGGGCTATCGCCAGAATGTGTGGCACATCAGTGCCTGCATTCGGGTCCAGTGTGGTAAGAAAAAATGTTGCATGCACTATTTTTTCTGACAGCACCAGACCGGCTGAAGCCATTGACTTAAAGGAGAACTATGGGGTTAAGTCTTTTCCCCATAGTTCTCCTTAGGGTAACGGGAGGACACAAACTAGCGTCCTCCCGTCACCCTAGGCTCAGTATACCGCAAGCTGTAGTTCGCGGTATACTGAGACGCCGCAGCTGAAGCGGATCCCGACAATTGTGACGGGATCCGCCCAGCTGCGTGACTGACAGCTAGCTCTGCCTATCTAAAGGCAGAGCCAGCTGTACCCGCCCCCTCCCCCGTCCGTTCCGCCAGTCAGCGCTGGCGGATCGGAGCGGGGAATCCAACCCTTCCCCTGTCATGGCAGAGAGCCGAGATTCTCCTCACCTGAATCTAAAATAGAAAATTGTGTGCACATTTATTGTAACATCCCTAAAAAAAAACACAAGCGTCCCCTTTTACCCCCATTTGTGGCCCCCAAAAAAAACATGCTGGTAAATGAATTGGCTCCGGTCTAAATCAGCCCTGGTATGTGTATGCATGTGAGATAGGGACTTTAGATTGTAAGCTCTTTGATAGCTTGATGTGAATGTACAGTATGCAAAGCGCTGCGTAAATTACCGGTGCTATAAATACCTAATACCTAGATAACTGTAATAAATAAATATATGGACTATCCCTTAAACTGAGTTTTTTTCTTCTGTATAAGGAAACCTATTAGGTTATTTGCAGCTCCTGTATATTTAATTACCTAGAAATCTCACATCTC
The DNA here is from genome assembly GCF_000935625.1 of Nanorana parkeri. Taxonomy (NCBI): domain Eukaryota; kingdom Metazoa; phylum Chordata; class Amphibia; order Anura; family Dicroglossidae; genus Nanorana; species Nanorana parkeri. Next base: position 1,246,915 of record NW_017306633.1, read on the forward strand.
ATTGAATTTGTCAGCATCATTGAGCGCCTGCCATCTGATACCATCCTTGTTGTCCTGTGTCATGTGTGTGCAGTCAGTGTCTTCAGGATGCGGTGGGATCCCTGGGATTTCCTGAATGATTCATTACTCTTGGAGATATTACTTTCCCACCTCCACATTGCAGGGCTCTGCAGTAAGGCAGCCTGCATGCAGATGAGATCCCCCTCCCTCTCTCTCTCTCTCTCTGCGGCAACATGGCGTCAATAACTTATCGGTGGGACAAACCTCTGCAGATGCTGCAGGCCTGGCTGTGCATG
>NW_017306633.1:1247311-1288135 GCF_000935625.1 Nanorana parkeri
TTGGTTGCAGTGTCTGCACTTAAAGGCAGAGCTGAGTCTGGTCCCTTGTCTGCATCCTCCATAGACAGTGATGGGACATCATTCTAAAAGAGACCATTTGTTAGATCATTCCTTGTTATTAAAAAATGCACAAATATCACATAAAAGAAATACTTGGCAGGAACACACAGACCTGCAACTTCAATCTAATATACAGTGACATTAAGTTTTCTCCATTAATTGATTCTTAAGCAGAATCCAGGGAGCGTTTGTCAGGTTATAAATAAAACTTACTTTCTTATCATTGCCAACTGCAGTGCATTAGTTATTACCGCATACAACCTCCACTGCTGTTGCAACAGGTCTAGATATATTAAAGAGAACCTGTCCTCCTATGTCCAGGGGTGCACGGCTAATGAGTCGGGTCATTTTAAGGGTTCCCAGATTATGAAAGAACAACTCCGGTTAAAACTTTTATTAACTATACAGTGCAAGGATTAACTGCACGTTTTTGTCTAGTGTTAAATACAACAAAGTTATACTCACCCGAACCTCTGAGCTTGCCGGCTGTCACAGTGCTCCCTCTTGACACTCCCCACCTCTGCTGAAACGCTGATATGTCCCTCGGTGTCCTCACATCCTATCCAGTGTATTGGACATGATGACTCAATAATCCTTAGACCGCTGTAGCAGAGGGGGAGCGAGGCCTGCTGGCTTGGAAGATCGGGTAAGTATAACTTTTTGTTTGATCCTAGGCAAAAAAACAAGCAGTTAACCCTTGCAGTGTGTGGATGGTCAGTGGAGGGTTAGTAAAAGTTTTAACTGGAGTTCTGCTTTAAATATGACATTTACGGTACTTGCTTTCTTTGGAGAGTCAACGCGTTAATAAATCCAGAATGTCACAGAAGAATTAGCAGCATTGGTCATTATGTGTAAAGCTGAGTGTATAATCCCCATAAAGCTGGCCATACACTATACAATCTGATGGTAAAATATTCTTATAGGAGAAATATTGGGAGAGTAAAATATACTCATCTCCCTACTTAGAGCCAGTGGGGGGACACCGCAGATGTCACATGCTGGCTCTATAGATTGACTGCTGAGCGATCATGTAACTGCTGATCACTCAGTTCCCGATCTTCTCCCTGTTGAGAGAAGTGACTGCCAGTCATCCCTCCCTGCAGGGATTCCTCCCGCCCCTCTCCATTCCTCAATGGAGGGACGGACAGGTGGCAAGTGAGGGGGGCGGGCACAGTTGGCTCTGGCTCTAGAGAGGCAAAGTCAGCTGTCAATCAAGCAGCGGGGTGGATCCCGGCAATATTGTCTGCATCCTTCCTGGCTGCATTAGCCCGCTGTATGCTGACCCTGGGTCACAGGAGGTCATATGTAAATCTACTCCTGTGATCCGTAAGACAAGTAAAGCCAAAATGAAGGTTTGGCTTTACTTCTCTTTTAAAGCTCACCATACAAATTACAATCTGACCATACAATCTCTGTGCAATCAACTTTAGAATGACCAAGCTATGACTACCTACCTGGACTATCCAATCAGGCAGACCCTTGTACCGCATAGTTGTTGGTAGATCTAAAGGCGGTTGTACAGTTAGACTTTAACATGTGTGGTGAGTTTTAGAGTTACCAAAATTATGTAAGAAGAGGACAATAGGAGGACAAATCTAAACAATCAATTCACAGTTGATGGTAGATCTAAAGGAGATTGTACAATCACTTTGTATTGTGTATGGTCAGTCTTGGATCTACCAACAACTATACAGTGTAAGGGCCTGCCTGACTGGATACAGACTGGATACAGACTGGATACAAACGGGACGGATTGTTTAGGTTGCCATTCACATTACACACTTTTGATAAATCTAATGGAGATTGTACAGAGCTAATAAAATCTGATTGTCACATGTATGGCCCTCTTAAAGTGTGTGTCTGGGCTAGATAAAAAAATATGCCGTACATCTTATATATTCCTCTTTGTTTTGTCTCTGTAACAGCGAGTACAAGACAATACCTGCTGATCTGCCAACAATCTAATAGCTCCTAGCTTCCTGTAGTTAGCTGACAACTTTGCCTCTGCTGCTCTTCAATGTTGTCAGCCCTGCCCAGTTTTCTTGTGGTGGACTACAAAACACCTCCCCTTGTCCTCATTGCCATAACATAAAGGAGAGATGTTCTGTAGACTACAAATGAGAACCGGGCAGGGCTCACAACACTGCAGAGATGTATTGATTGTTTTTTCTTTTGCCCAGACCTACACTTTAAGACATCGGCTGAAGGGTCTCCCAGTGCAGTGGGGTGGTCGGCCACTGGAAGAAGCCATAGAAAGCAATAGACAGCATAGTGCCCCATCCCAACTGCACAATGGCCAACAATACTGATGTGTGACTGAGGCAAAAATTATTATTTCTGAGATGTTCATGGAAACCATTCAAATAATTCCAGAGCAAAATCATTATGTCACTTCACCTGGTCTGCTTGGGCTGAACAAAACCGTACCCCTGCCACATGCTCTCAGACATACTGATGCCTGCCCTGATGGTGCACTTACACCAAAATCCTCCCACCAGTGCACAAGTTCATCCTAAGTTAAATCACTGCCGGCCAAAGTGACAAATGCGAGAGCGCCTTAACAAAACAAATTCCAATCACAAAGCTCAAAAACAGCTCAGCAGATGCCTCTCCATAAAAATAAAGCGACAGTGCACAAAGCACAACTCAATTTCCACTGCGGTTGCAGACTCAACTTGCAGCTGCTACAAGGAAGCACCCTTAAAGGCCCCACGTTGGGCGCCAAAATGTTGTGCTATTTGGACTGATCGTAAGCAGTTAAACATAAATATTGTTCTTTAGCTCCCAAAGAGCTACATTAGAATGTTCTATATCCATTTATTTACAGTAAAATCCTAGAAACATTCAACTCAAGTATAGTTCTTTTCCCTGGTTGTCCAGAATGATGGGCACCAGTTACTTTAGTTGATATTAAGCTAGAAAAGAAGTTTACTGCACAAAGCAATATGGGAAGGAGGGTTAGGTATGGGTCAGCATACCCCCCACAGTACACTGGATCTCACTTAATAGACTAGGCCAGGGCTGTCCCTGTAGTTTTTGTTGTTTCGGGAGGGAAAGGGAGTTGGTGGCGGGTGCTCCTCCTGATTTGTCGTTAGTGACGTCAGTAAGCTGGGAAACTGCACAGAGCGTAACAGGTTGCTAAGAGATTTCAATAACCTGGGGCGCTGCGGTCGCCCCCCCCCTTTAAGGACATCTCTTGACTAATCTCTTCTAGATCATTCCTTAAAGTCTCTGGTAATTACCTGGCTCCCTGGTGGCTGAGGTTGTGTTTCAATGTTACCTGCCAAGGAAGGACAACATGGGAAAGTTGCTGTGTATAACTTCCCAGGGGAAAGAGTCTTGGTGCATTTTAAAGCTGAACTCCACCACAAGGGGTATAAAGCTGAATATCCACAAAGGGGTATAAATCCACTTTGTGTGCACCAAAACCCAGGTATTACCTTTTAATGTAACATTGACATCATCACTGTACATAGCCGGTGCAGGGAGCAGTGGGATGGACACAGCAGGCTCCTCCCACCACAGGCTTCCTGCAGAAATCTACAGGAGGGGGTGGATACAAGACCAGTCACCCCGCACAAAGAGAGAAAGTAGCAGTAACTGGTCTTAATACAGGAACTCCAGTAAACTTTCACACTGGATTGCTAAACAGATCTGGAAGAAATACACAAAGCTCACCAAGATTCAAGGAAGAATACACAGGACTCTTGTATTTAGACAATAATTGCTTCAGCTTTAGGATGTTGACCAGAACATCAAGACTGTTCATTTTAATTTCCAATTGTCTGCACTGGCAATGACAATGAATGAACTGTCAGGGGACATACCTCATTTTTATGGTTGATGATCTGTATTGAATACATGCATTCATTCCATTTTGTAGAAAAGTCCAAAACATATAGTTCATAAAATGCAACCCATCCATCTACTAGAGACTGGACATTACCGAGCCATAATACAGCCTATACAAAATGCCACAGCAGAACTTCTTCTCCTGACTTCTATAGGTGAAGAGAAAGTTGGAAAGGCAAGTAGTGGGGGCTACATTAAAGAGAACCTGTTGCTTTACCATGCATGGATTGTGCAGTATTTGAGCTTGTGTACACAAGGCATTCATTTGCTTCAGAACTGCTTTTCTCCCCATGTAATGCTAAAGCAACCTGATGCAGCCTAGACGCAAGCCAGTAAGAGGTGACAAGCACCTGTGAAGGAGCCCATAGGGAACTCAGAACCATGTCAAACCGATATCAACACAAGCTGAATGTTCCTAAATTTTCATTTGCCCATCTCCATGAACCCTAAATCATGAAACATGGTTATTAATAAGAATAGGGTACAGCATGTACATAAGGACCTCTTCATTTGCATGTGTCTGCAGCAGTGCAATTCCCAAATACAGCCCCGGAGCCATGTTTTTAAATCCCTAGAATCACTCCAAATATAGAGAATAATGGATAGCATTTGCCATCAGAGTATATGTTAGATATGTTATGTATATTCTACATCATATGTATTTCCTCCATGTTCTATTTGTGACTGTGTGTGAGGAGTACTGTTCTCTCTTGTCACCCCATGTGCAGTGTAGTGCAGACTCATCCATTAGTGCGGCAGAGGTCAGTTCTCCTCTATAAGACTGCAGACTGATGGGACCAGCCCTCTGCCATCCACACCCTTCACATCCTCCTGCAGTACAGCTGCATGGGGAGCAAAATCTGCTGAACCGCCAGCATGGGCTGACTTGTCACATGGAAGAGGGTGGAAATAAACCGTAACATCCTCCAATCAATCTAGTTTTATGTTTCCCAGTAATCTATAGGAAAGTAAGCTTCTAGTGCATGCACTGTGATGCATATCATATGTATATTGTAGGAAATAGATACAAGGAGAATGATTTTGTATTATTTCTATATTAAGGTATTATCTATCCATCCACAAATCTCTCTCACTCACTCTTTCTTTTTTTTTATTTATCAATCTCATGTATCATGAATCTCTCTCTCTCTCTCTCTCTCTCTTTCTCTCTCTCTCTCTTTCTCTTTCTCTTTCTCTCTCTCTCTCTCCCTCTCTCCAGTATATCCTCTCTCTCTCTCTTGTCTCTCTCTCCCTCTCGTCTCTCCTCCCCCCCAGTATATCCTCTCTCTCTCTATGCACTATCTATCTATCTATCATCAATTAATATTTTGTACTTTACACAGCTTAATGGGCAGTGGCACCTCTATAAATCTATAATATAGAAATGTACAATCCTCCCACCACTCTAAATCACCAATGACAAGGCACAGATGACACTATTGGACACATATCTATATGAAATCGGGGCTAAAACTTTTTTTTCTTTATGATTCGAGAACCAAAACACAGAAATGTGAAACAATCAATCTATGCGGATGCAGCCCCGACAGGGTTAATAGGAGGGTGTGTGCTAGTCACATCTTCTGCGGATCTGTATTACTCCGGGGAGAAGATCTGTTTCACTATAAGATAAATACACTTTGTAGATAAAACATTTGTTACATTTTGTTGTATTTGAGCCGATCATTCGTGTACAGAACCAGTAACATCATTCTGTTTGTTTTGCACGGGTCCAGATGCATGTTATGGAATAGTTATCACTTTCAGAGATCTGATGACACATAGGAGGATACTTTGTAGGGGATTTCTGATATTTGTGGGTGGCTGCAGATCACAAGTAGGATATGATGGAGGTCCTTTGTGCAAGATGGGATAAGGGATGCTGATGGAGGATGGGGAGGTGGGCGTTTCTGGAGCCCGGGATGGGTGGCTGAGCAGTGTGTCTATATAAAGTGATGCTGATGCTGGGAGTCCGCAGTGTGCATTGTGTGCAGAGGGAAAGCAGGACGCTACCGTACTTAGCCATCACCAGCAGCATCCCACACCCACCTACAAGGTCCAGCCATGACTTCCAGGGATCTCTACACTTCGTCCTACAAGAAGATCTTCGGAGATGCTCCCAGGTCCTCCAGCTACCTATACTCACCTAGCCCCAGGTCCTCCCAGACATACAAACCCAGAGACACCTACACCAGCGTCTCTTCATATAGGAAGATCAGCAGGTCCCCTGCCAGCCACCTCGCCTCCATCCCTCAAGATCACTTTGACTTGACCCAATCCACCGCCCTCAGCAACGAGCTGAAGATCGTGAGGACTAATGAGAAGGAGCAGCTGCAGGGTCTCAATGACCGATTTGTCACCTACATCGAGAAGGTCCATCACCTGGAGCAGCAGAACAAGTTGCTGGAGTCAGAGGTGACCTTGTTGAGGCAGAAGCAGTCAGAACCCTCAAGGCTCAGCCAGGTCTTTGAGCAGGAGCTCAGAGAGCTGAGGTCCAGGCTGGAGGAGCAACTCCATGAGAAGGATCAGGCTCTTCTGGACTGCCAGCAGCTGGAGAACTACGCCCATCAGCTGCAGGAGAAGCTGGCGCAAGAAACTACCAAGAGGCAAGAAGCTGAGGAGGCCATGAAGGACTTCAGGAAAGATGTGGACCAAGCCACACTGGACCGACTTCAGCTGGAGAAGAAAGTGGAGTCCCTGATGGATGAGTTGGCTTTCCTGAGGAAGGTCCATGAAGAAGAAGTAGCAGAGCTCCAGATGGCTGTGAACGAGGCGCAGGTGGGTCCCAAGGGAAGAGCAGGAGGTGTCAGGCAGGGCGGTGGCTCATGCAGGGATGGGAGGAGGGAAGAACATCAGCATTTGTGTGATGATGCTCCATTTCACTCATTCCAAAAGAGTCACTCAATTGTTTACACATGTCCCTGGGTTTAAAAAAATGACAATTGTGCCCTATTTTGCGGCATTCATATTATCTGGACTTTTTCAGTAATTAGTTTTAGCATGATATAATTATTATAGTTATAATGTGGAGAATGGTTCTCCTTAATCATTCATGGTTAAAGTAACAGCAGTAAGGTCTTCCTGAAAATTATTGTAAAAATGTAGACTTTCTACTTCTACATATTTGTATCCAGAACAGACAAAATGGAAAATGGTCCAATTATTCAGGTTATGCTGAGTTAGGTTAAAAGGAAAGAAAGAGCCCCCCGCCCTCCCATTAACCATCCAAAGAAGCCATGCTTTCCAGACACTGCGCCAATGATGGTCAACAAGCCCAAAACATTGAGATTCAGTTTGTAATAAATGGATGTATAATATTAGTCTGTACTATAAACCAGTGGTTCTGGATGTATAGTTGGCACAAGGAATTATTTGCATGCTTTACCCATTATTCTAAAGAACCCTTATATTGTTCAATACATGAAAATCAGACATGCAGATATCTTGCATTATAAGAAGGATCTACTGTACTTATACGGGACAGAAATAAATTAAAAGACACAACTGAGTGATCATAGAATGACATATTGTCTTCTATTTCATGAAATGACCACTAACACTAAAGTATTGTATACATATTCTAATGGCTTCTAATGGATACTTCTAATGATAGTAGTCAGTATATTAATTCCTTTTTTTCCTATATATAGTATTGTATATTATTCTTTGAATCTGCAAGCAGACCAAGCTGTCCAGCAAAAGTGTCAGTGACAGGGTTTTGGGCAAACTATAACATGGCCAGAGGTGCCAGTCATCCTTTATTAACATGGTTTAGATGATCTTTTTTTTTAAACGGATGATGTATGTGTTCAAGCACCGTGTGGGATAATGGTGATTTCATGTTGCATGTCATATGTCCCTACAGTCATGTAGGGGTTACCCTGTATACTCTGAACATTACTGGGGAGTGACACTTTTAAACTCCCACATAAAGGGATGTCTTCTGCGGACACATGGGCACCACCCTCATAGTGTTATGTGATATCTCTGCAGATACCCCGGAGCAGATTGTACATGTGTCACAGCTATTGAATATGGTAGCAAATTTGAATGCAATGCAAGTTTTCTGTTGACAGAAGTAGAGCTGGTTGGATATCGGTGTGTTAAAGCAATGTTACTAACATTCAGGGATTATTGGTATTCCGCTTTTTTTCTGCAACATTTCCTCTTTTTGCAATTAGCAACACTGGCGAGACCCAATGGTCATAGTCTGAACGGTAAAGACAGGTGGAGTTGGCGGATGTATAGGAGAATGTATTGGGGACCACTGCTGGTATAAAGCTGGAAGTAACCCACTGCAGTGTCCTTCAATTGGATCACTGGACAGGAAGCAAGATGAATACTACAAAGTAATCACTGGCGCCATTCTTTCTAGAAATGTTTGGGATGAATAAGTATCTGGATGGATGGGGGTGGCCTCCAAATTATAATGACAGCATTATCAGGGGATGGACAAAATAAGAGAAACACCCCTGTGTTACACGCTAACGGTGCTGTGTACACTGCAGAGAGGCTGTTTTTCTGGTGGTGTTCCTGCCCTCCCCCCTTCTTCCTATAGACCCCAGGGACCCCCGATGCCTTCCATGCTGACAAGTTACTTTTACAACCCAAACCAGGCCCTAAGATCTTCACCACTGATACTGGCAAAAGCTGTCCAGCAAAAGTGACAGTGACAGGGTTTGGGGTGTGACCATAGAAGCACCCTGTTATTTCCCACCTAAGTGCTTGGCATCCACCAGTAAGCATACATTCACCAATGGCAGTGTGTTCAGATGGCTGTCGAGGCTGCTGCATCTATGCGACCAATAAATCGGTTGTAGACGCAGACCGGTCAGCTGCTGCAGAATATTGGCAAAAATGGCCTTGGGAAGACATTGACCAGGTCATCAATGTGGATGATTGAGGAAGCTCTAGCAATAGTCAGCTAGCACAGGAATTAAGCAATGACTGAAAATAAGAATTTGCAGTGCTTTTGAGTGTCCCATACAAATATCTTCAAGGCCCTGCTTTCAGTCTGGGGTTCATTTTGCTGGAAGAGCAGCCACACTCAAGCTTCATGAAAGAAACATTTATTACATTTGTTGGACACATACAATAAAAGTTCCTAGCTCCTCTCATCCATTTATGATATAGTACAAACATTGGAACATTGTAATTATTATTATCTTCATGATTATTATACAGGATTTATATAACACCAATGGTTTGTACAGCTGTTTACATAATAAAGGGAGGCTGTACAGGTACAATACAATACAAAACATGAGGGTTAGGGGGAACCTGCTTGTGAGAGCTTACAATCTAAAAGGATACAAAAAGGGGAGATGAGTTGATGGAGAAGGTACAAGTCCAATCTTTAGAGGCAGAGTAGGCTTTTCCTAAGAGATGAGATTTCAGGGATCACCTAAAGGTTGGCAGAATAGGAGATAGCTAGACAGATTGGGGGTAGGGGGTTTCAAAGCATGGGAGAGACATTCTATACTCTAGTCCTTGAGATGAGCTGGACGAAGTTGGCGAGGGAGCTAGAGAGAAAGAGGTCTTGGGAGGAGAGTTTGGGTGATATTATTTGATGTGACACTATGCCACTGGATAGATTTCTCTTCATAGATGAGGAACTGGTACAGAGCCCAAGATTCTGAGAATTATGTCTTCCTACATAAGCTTACTTTGTAGCCATTGCTTTCAAGTAATGAAGACATGATGACTCCACAGCGAACAAAGATTACCAGTGCTGGCCATGGTGCTAGAAGGAAATACCTTTATAGAACGTGCACCTATATGAGTAGTGAAGTAGGTATTTGATAATAAGTCACAGCTGAAGATAAAGTTTGTTCTGCAAGTGTACTGCATATACGTATGGGTGTTGTTCACAGATCACAATCATATAAAAGGGGCTCTGTTGATAGCACAAGAGACATTCATAATGTAACTCACTTTCATGTAACAAAAATCATAGACATTGGGTGCTCAGATTGTCCAATGTGCTGGGAAATGTCATCCAGTCAAACAGGAATTTAAAGTCAAACTTTTTTTTTTTAGTTTTGGATAGAGCGCTGAAGGGTTAAAACCCCTCTCAGTTTTTGTTGCTATCTTAGTCTGTATCTGCGCCCCCCAAAACAGGCTAAGAGGGTAAAGTCTTCCATAAAGAGGGGATTTCTCTCACTTTGGAATAGATTTTCTCTCGCTTCCTGTTGTGTTTACAGGTCAGGAGGTGAGGGTAAATGTCTTCAATGGGACCTAAAAGGCAAAAAACCCTACAGCTATTTTAATTAGCCCCTAATCTTACCAAAAATTATAAAAAACGCTTTAGCTTTAAATATACTTTAAGGATATGATGATAGATAGAAGTTGTAACTGCTGCAGTTTCCCCGAAAATAAGACACTGTCTTATATTTTTTGGGGCTCAAAAAAACACACTAGGTCTTATTTTCGGGGTAGGTCTTATTTTTTTTAATGTTCAACAATCCAAAGTTAACGCAAATCCAAATTAAATAATCCAAAATGGCGAAGTTAAGAATATGGTGATCAGGCAAATCAGGGGTGCCATACCTTTCCAAGAGCAATTTGGTAACCAATCGCTGGCCAGAATGAGCGAAACGCGCTTTCACTATCGATTCCTCACAGGCGGAGTGCATTTGGTATCACTCCGCCAGTGACAGGAGCCGGCGCTATAGAGGAGGCATCAGCTTATGCGGCTCTGTTCCCTCCGGTGCCGCCTCGCCTCCTCTAGCGCTGGCTTCGTTGGCACCGCTGATTCTCTCCCGCGGCTCTTCAAGTTCCCCTTTATGCCACCACCGGCCCTGGGAATGGTCACAACTAGGTCTTATTTTCGGGGTAGGTCTTTTTTTTGGGATGACAGGGTAGATGTGACATTTACGGTGACTTTGTCCACCTGGATAGATTTTCCTTCATCTCAATCTTACAAAGAAGCAATGCTTTCCTAAGTGGCTGAGAGACCTATACATTTATGGGGTGGCAGGAAGGGGGGATTGAGAAGGATTTAAAGCTTATTTCTCTTCTCCACACCTATGCCTCTTTTCTTCCTTGACCCGTCTTCTTTGTATACACTCATCGTTGGTCTTGGTCTTTCCGCTTCTTTACTGTTCCCATATTCCCCTTTCTTCTAATCCCATCAATCCTTCCTGAGTACATCCCATCTTGCTCCTTGGATCGGGTTTCCTGACTCGATTCGAGGCTCATGCAAGCTCCAATGTATTCATATGCTCTACTAAAAAAGAGAGCCATTGGAGGACATGTGCTTTTTACTTGTATATTTGTTTTTTGGTATTATATGTTATCAGAGAGGAATGTATGGTGGGGTTTAACCCCATTACCATCGTAGTATGATTTCTATGTTGGTTATTGATGTTATGTATAATTTCTCGCTTTGTTATTTCGCGTGTTCCTCTGAGCTCAAGTAAAAAAAAGAATTACAAAAATATATATACATACTTTAAGGAAAACCTCATATACAAGTTGAAGGTAAACTTGTGGCACAGTAATGAGTATGAGCAGCTCACAGATCTTTACATATCAAAGACACTAAAGGGCTCCCACAGGAAAACTACAGAGTGCATTGTAGATACAGTCAAAGTGGAGTATGACACGACCAGATGCCACAATAATCATTAGAACAACAATCCATTTTTTTCTTTTTGATTTGCAGGCTTGAGTGTAGGAAATAGTGTCCCAGTTGTTAAACATCTCCACTACTCAGAAAAAGATAGAGAGGGGGTCATCGTTCTCTACAGACATATTAGTAATATCACAGTGTGCGGTTATCAGTCTCTTCTATCCAGTTATTACCAGTGTCAGCTCATAGACATGAGATGACAATTTCCCGATTTGTCCACAAACAGTTGCTCAGGGAATGGTCGCTGGATGCCTGCAGGTGGGACACTCGGCTGGTGTTAAGGAGAACAAGCCATTGTATATGTTAGATAGCTTCCCCCTTCCCAATATTGACTAAGGCCAAAGGGGGCAGCTTTGAGCAGCGGCCCTCCCCCACCCACCTACATCTTCTGTGTGCATTTATAAGGATTGCAACAGGTGCAGAAAAGCCACTGCATTTGTGTTGTCTGTACTAGCATGGCCCATGTGCACAGAATTGAACAGCTGTGGTCATGCCCTGTTTTACTGCAGGAGCAAACACATTGTACCTGGCCCTCTACCTTTCAGCACTGGGTTCTTGGTTCGAAACCTGGCCGGGACACTATCTGAGTGGAGTTTGCATGTTCCCTTGTGCTTGCGGGGCTTTTCTTCAGGAACTCAGATTGCCTTCCACACTCCAAAGACATGCTGCCAGATTGAATGTCTTCTGTCTAAAATTGGCCATAGTATGATATACTACTGAGTGGGCCCAAGATGGTTGCCTCCCCATCTACCCCAACAGCAGGTAAAGCGATTTGACTCCCTAGGGAGAAAACACTATAAAAATGTACATCAATTAATTAATAATCTATTGGTCCTAGGCTTTAGTCTGGGTTACATTGTGGATGCCGTGGCTCTGCCCTCCCCTCTCTATTGACATAAATGTGTCTGGCTGGAAGAAGCATTCATATAAGGAGCACTATGTAGGCCACAAAGCCACAGAGTGATTAAATCCTGACCAGGTCCACCTTTAGAAATCATGGTACCCTGTATAACCTACCCAACAGGCCCTTCACCTTCTCTAGAGGGGTTCCCTGCATTGTATGACCACAATAAGGTCATAGGCAACCCCTGCTTGATTATGACTATTGAAAAATGACCCTTTCCTGTGTATGGGCAGTGCAAAAGCGCCTGCAGATATAAGAATATTTGTCAAATCTGGACAGTTATGGTAAGATGGGTCAATGATGAAGACCCTCCCAGGCATCTTCTGGCTGAACATTCATATTCTATTATGGCTGGTATCTATCAATTTAACCTGAGAAGGCCTGAGCTCAAGTGTCCTCTGTCCCCCCTACTTCTCCCAGACCAGACATGCATGGCTGGACACCCACCATTTATTGTCTCAGAGTACCTTTTATCCAAACCATCTCAGTTAAATGACATTTTAAGGGTTTATTGACCTTTTAGATTCTTACATGTAGACACTCTGATAGCCAATCAATTTGTATGTTAAACCGAGTCATAGCCTGGAATTGCAGTGATATGGGCAAAATCTCTGAGAGTATTCATCTTCTTTCTTATTTAAAAAAAACAAACTAAAATTAAACCTATTATTTTATAGCTAGGACTCTCAGTATCTATATAGATAATGATATGCAAATGACCATTAGAGTCAGCTCTATGATATCAGCTAAACCTTATCAATCACAATTCAATAAATGTTGTATTTCAGGGAGCTCACAATTCTCAAACATTCAATGTAAGAACACATTAAGCCAAAATCAAGTTGTATATTAGAGAAAAGCAAAACTGCGGAATTTTTCAATTATTATGAAACACTTTTCTAATTTCTCTGACTAAAATAAGATGCAAGTGATATGTGCCTGATCGATTGGTTGCTTGGGTGCTGTTAAAGGCTTTGTGGATTTTTATTGATTCCGGGGACAAGAGTAAGAGGTTTTGTCCTTTTGATGAAACATATGTGTGAAGGAAATTATATTTCACAATAACTACTTCAAAGCAAACCATTCTTTAGGTGTATTGTTTTTTTCATTGTTCTATAGCTTTTCCTGCCACGACTTCAGTGACCTTCATATACAAGTATGCAATTATATGTATGGTCTTATGATAGAGATAGATAGATAGATAGATAGATAGGGATGCACCAGTATTGGTGTCCATACCGAGTATTTGGGCAAGTACTCGTACTCGCCCAAATGATCCAGATGCTTATCCCGATCCCGGAACTTCTGGTATCAGGAAGTCAGGCGATGAGTCATTACAAGCCGCCCAGCTTCCTGGTTGGCTGGGAAGTTGGCTCCATACTCCCTCGTCATCAGGGGGCATGAAACTGGCTTCCCGGCCAATCAGGAAGCGAAGGAACGGATAGTGACTTACACCCCCCCAACCCCCCCGGGCTTCCTGATTGGCAAATGGCGAGGGAGCATGGAGCCGGCTTCCTGGCCAATCAGGAAGCTGGCCAGCGAGTCATTACCAGCCCCCCTGGCTTCCTGATTGGCCAGGAAGCAGACTCTATGCTTTCTCATCACCTGGAGACGAGGGAGCATGGAGCCTGCTTCCTGGCTAGATAGAAAGCCTTCCGTAAAAAGCTTTTCAGTATTGGTATTTGGTATCGGTGATAGGTGGATGGATGGATGGATGGATGGATGGATGGATAGATAAATGGATAAATAGGTAGGTAGATAGATAGATAATACGTAGATAGATGGATAGATTGGTAGATAGATGGATGGAAAGATAGATGCATGCACTTCAGCAATAACCGCATGGTATTTCTCGTGAGTTTCCTGGTGATGACGACAGTGGACCATGCCTGCGTACCGTGTGATAAAATGGCCAATCGTAGTCTCCATCGGAAGCCTGTTTGACAGGGTGAGAACATATGAGAACAACTGGGAGACAGGGATAGAATGTTGTCACCCTATAACAGGAAATGCCTGAACAAGGGTCTTGATAGCAGGATCACCAGGGAGTAATGAAAACTGATTTAGAAAATGCTGAAGATGACTTCTGAAATAACATAAACATGTAAAGCTAATATGATGAGATTTTAGTGATTGAGTACTTGATATACTTTGAAATTTCTTATGCAAATAATGGAGAGAAACTTCACTCCCGCTAACAATTTCTTCCCCCCTTTTACCTGCTGGGTTGTCCCCAAATAAACACCCACATGCCCAGCAGATCCAGTGTTGTCTTATGTAAGCCACTTCTCTGTCATAGCACACTGGGTCTTGCTTATGATGTCATCAGGGGTCTCTTGCAGCCAGCCCTGATGACGCTCCATGATGCATCCCCGGTGTGGTATATACATTTCCCAGGACATGCGCAGTGTAGCGTAGATTGCTTGAAGCCTTCTAGGATGTATGATGTTAGTATCCCAGAAGGCTTCAGGCTGGATGGGTCGTCATTCCTATATAAGCAAGAAAGCCAGAAGTGAGGCCAAGAATCTACAAATGGCACCTTCCATTAAAAATAATTACAAAAACACTATCTGATTGTGTAACGGGGAAAGGGGTCGAGAAAGTGTTAAGAACTGATTAAAGCGGAGAATTTGCAATTAGACCCCTAACGTCACCTTTGCATTTTAAAGAAGCCGTACAAGCGCAGATCCATTCAGTGGGGAAGAGATCGGTGGTCTCTCTCCCCAATGCTCCCTCTGTCAATCCTGGGCCTGCAGGAGGGGCAGCGGAGCTCAGGAACCAAGACGGACACAGACGGTAGGAAGAATCGTCAGGAGTCAGAGCATTGCACCTGTGATCCATTGAATCGCGGTTGCAACGCTTTACTGGCTCCACTGCAAAAAATAATAAATGTACATTTTTGTTTAATGAAGAAGCGAGCATTTATTTTATTTTTTTCCAAAAAGTGGACTTTACCTTTAAGGAAACAGCCATTCTCTGTATGCATGCTCCAGGGCAACCACACCGCTTGCAGTAGAGTCAAATACATTCCCTTTTTTCCGCCAAGAACCAGCACTCAGCCTCTTTACACATGACAGACAGGGCTGACCTGAATGTATTATGGGAAATCAAGATCATTTTTGATCTCTGGATTAGCCATCTGTTATTCTCAAGCACGTCTCAATTCCTGATTGACTTTTTCTTCCCCATCTCTTCTATTAAACCATCATCTAAGGTAAATCATTCAGTGCAGCAAATGTGCAGTGACTACGAGCTGGATGTTACTTCCATTTGCCTGTATTATCTGAGGCTTTATTAACACTATAAATTCTTTGTGTGGAAGTCTGTCTTTGCGCATTGCTGTCTTGCTGGGATTCATTGCTCTGCAGATAGAAATGTTTCCTCTGGGAGATGAATCATAATAAGATTTCTAAAGATCGCACTGTCCAGGCTGCATTTTTCCCCCCCTCAATCCCCGGAGTCCAGCTGTTCTTTTAATGCACTTGTCTTACCCACAATACCTCGGGGGACCTCTGGGATTTACCATCAGCTGTTCATGGGATAACACCTTCCTTGGTAGGTTCGATGAAGGTCAAGCTAGGACAATGTGATGGATTTTCTTCTTCTGCAGGGTTTTACACATAGATGAAAATGGATTTATTCATGTCTATGCGTAGTATTGATCAGGTCATCAGTACTAGGAATGCAGTCTAATGGTAAATAAAGGAGGCTTCCACCTATGTAAGGAAAGATCTCCATCCTGTAGCGAAATTAGATCTGAGAAAACAGAATTTAATGCAGTTATACAGGTGAAACTCGAATAATTAGAATATCGTGCAAAAGTAATTGCAGTAAGTTCTGCAAAAGGGGCCCAAACCAAGTACTGAGTACATATGCATGCTTGTACATTTCAGAGGTCCGATATTGTTCTATGTACAATCCTTGTTTTATTGATTGCATGTAATAATCTACTTTTTTGAGGTTGTGGATTTGGGGTTTTCATGAGCTGTAAGCCATAATCATCACAAATGACAAATCACGGCTTGAATTACCGTATTTTTCGCTCCAGAAGACGCACTTTTTCCCCCCAAAAGGAGGGGGAAAATGTGCCTGCGTCTTATGGAGCAAATCCCGACGCCCGAGACATGCAGTTTCGGGCGCCGGGCGAGTAGTAGGAGCCACTGCTCGTTTAATACAAGTGATCTAATGAGATCACTCGTATTAAAACCGAGCAGCGGCGACGATCGAGATAACCATAGAACAGACGAAGTACGAACGTTCTTCGTCTGCTCTGTGTGATCACTGAGACCGTGGCGCTGTAATCACAGCGCCACCTGTCTCAGCGGTCACTAACTGCAGCTTCTGTCACAGCTTCTGTCATAGAAGCTGTGACAGACGCTACAGTCTGTAGAGTGCTCCATAAGGCGCGCCGGACCTCCCTGCGTCCTATGGTCCGGTGCGTCTTATGGACCGCGAAATACGGTATCTTGCTTTGCATGTAATGAGTCTATCTCATATATTAGTTTCACCTTTTAAGTTGCATTACTGAAATAAATAGACTTTGCACGATATTCTAATTATTCGAGTTTCACCTGTATATTCCTGTAGAAATAAGTGTATTTGTACATAGGGCTAGAGCAGCAGTACCTGATTTTGTCTTAGTCCCTGTTCACACCTAGGCATTTTATTGCTCAAAGGTAAGCGCAACAAAACGCCCAAGACAAGGAATCTCATTCATTTCTACGGCCCTTGTTCACACCGGAGCATTTTGTCGTGAGCAGAAAAACAACTGTCACTGGAAAAAGTACAAGAGCTACTCTATGGCAGATTGCAGAGCTTTTTGGTCCCCTAGACTTCAATGGGAAACTTTCTGCGACAAAACGCTCAAGTGTGAACAGGGGCCATAGAAATTAAAAGGATTCATTGTCTTGAGTGTTTTGTCGCGCTTAGCTTTGAGCGACAAATCGCTTAGGTGTGAACAGAGCTTTAGTCTCCTGTCATCACCTACAAAGCAGCACTCTGAGAAAGAGGGGAAGCACTAGGAGCCATTCAAGCTCCTACATTGTCTGATCAGGAGGCTGTGATCAAAGAGGTGATACCGCTGTATTGCCTAACTCTACAAGAGAACATTTGCTACTCCCCTAGCTATGCTGTCTGACACATGTATATAAATCAGAAATGTAGCTGGGCAGAATTTTAAAAAACAGTGAAAGATAGCTCACATATGTGTAGAGTTCAGATTTAACCTGGGTGAAAGATAGAAACTAATGTCCTTCTTTTCTCTGTGAGCACTCCAGGCAGTGGAAATGGTGTTGAAGGACTCCGTCCCTGGTGTTGAGAACCCCACACTTACCACTGTGCATTAGACATGGACTGGATTGTACTTGACTGGGAGAAGTCAATGTATTTGGCTGGGCTGCAACAACTAAATCGACATAATCGATGATTGAAAAAGTTGTCAACTTTTTCAATCATCGATTAATCGGCTTCCGATTACTTGGCCCTGTTCACGGCTCCACACACGCTGCGCGAAACACCTCCTCCCCACCTCACGCTCGCCGCTGGCAGACCCGCTCGCCCGCATCCACGCAGCACCTCCTCCTAGCCTCACGCTCACCACCCGCCCACATCCACGATCTGCACAGGGACAAGTAAGGAGGAGCAGGTGTGTGTGTGTGTGTGTGTGTGTGTGTGTGTGTGTGTGGGGGGGGGCCCGATCTCAGAAGCCAGTTGCTGGAAGACTGCTCAAGTAAGCCTGCACTTTCCCACACATGGTGCTCTATAATGTATTGCTGGGATTTGTAGTCCTCTATAGCTGATGGTACATGCGCTATATATTGTACATAGGAATACAAATCCCAGCAAGACATTATACACTGTATGTATAATATATTGCTGGGATTTGTTGTATTCCTATATAGCTGGTGGTATTCTGCATTGCGCTGTATAGAGGACCACAAATCCCAGCAATAGTACATTATACAGCGCAATGCAGAATACCGCCAGCTATAATGTACTATTGCTGGGATTTGTTGTATTCCTCTATAGCTGGTGATATTCTGCATTGCGCTGTATAATGAATTATTGCTGGGATTTGTTGCAGTCCTCTATAGCTGATGGTATTCTGCATTCATTGCTGTATAATTTGACACTTTTCATTTCACTATATTGCTCACCACACTTTTTTTTTCTTTTTTACTTCCATCGTTTCAAGCTTCCTCCTGTGATGGACTGCAATCTCAATACAAACTAGTCCATCACTGGAGCCATTTTTTAAAATGTATTTTTTAAAAATCTGATTAATCGAACTTAATAATCGGCTAACGAATCGATTTTTAAAATAATCGTTAGCTGCAGCTCTATATTTGGCTAAATAACCTAAACATTAATATATATGAGTATGTAGGACTACCACCAAATTTGTTGAAAAAGCAAACTGCCCCTACAAAGAGGTGTGCTATCATCCATTGTAGATCATGTACTGGCCCTTTGTATCTACTAGGGGCCCTGCCAGTTTCTTGGTCTACCCATTTACTGTGGCCATTCTGAAGGGGTGTCAAGAGAAGTTAACAGACTGTGGCCAGACCAGAGGTGGAAAACATGACAGGAAAGTCTCATTCCCCAGGATATATACAGAGCCAATGGATGATTCAGCACATCACAGACCACTCATAGATTAAGTATCAGTTATGGGTAGAGTTATCCTTTAGTCACAGTTTTGTTTGTCTTTGCACTACTAATAGCCAAAGATGAGAGTGTAGACCAGAGCTGCACAAACAGCTCAGTAGCCACACCTAATATAAAAAGGTGGAGAGAGGTCAATCTAAGCAATCAAAGGTTAATGATAGAAATGAAATGATTTACATTATAAAGGTTCTGCTTGACATTGTGCGTTACAAAGTCTTTACTGCAATAGATAGAAAGATATTGAACCCCTGCTGAGTGGGCTCTGCCAGCTGGTAAAATAAGGGAAACCTGTGCTTAGGGAAATACAAGGGCCGCCATTTCTGCCCTTCTGAAATAGTTGCCTGGCTGCCATGCTAATTCTCTAACTACTCTATAAATAACTGGCCTGAAACAAGTAAGCAGCAAGTCAGAGTAAAGTCAAAACTCCTGACCTGCATGCTTGTTCCTGGTGACATATTGAAACCATTGGATCAGCATGACTATAGAGGTCAGTACGTCTCCCTAAAGTACCACATATTGTCACTAATTGAGACTCACTGGCATAGACTTCATCTCTTGCCCTTAAATTTGCCAAAAAGTATATGTGTCATTTTATTGTGAATCATCTACAGTTGGGCCTCAAACATAAGGATCCTTCTCTTCTTTTTGCAGATCACTGTGGAGATGGATGTGGTCAATAAACCGGATCTTACGGCTGCTCTGAAAGAAATCCGCATGCAGTATGAGGTCCTATCCACTCGCAATCAGCAGACGGCTGAGGATTGGTACCAGACCAAGATTGCCAACGTCACCCAGGACGCAGCTCGAAACAATGATAACATTCGACAGGCCAAGGAAGAGCTTAATGAGTATAGGAGACAGCTGCAGGCCCGCACCCTGGAAATCGATGCCCTGCGCAGTGCTAACGAGTCACTAGAGAGGCAACTGCAGGAAACCGAGGACAGGAACAATGAAGAAATTGGCCAAATGCAGGTACGGTCTCTGTGTTCTTTTCATAGCCCACAGTTCATGTTTGCGTCCATCACAGGCCCTTAAATGTAACCAAAAACCCTTTCAGAAACCTCTATGTTTAATTTTTTTCATCATGCTACAGAGTGCGCATGCTAAGTGTAAAAGTCAGTCTCTGTCTCAGTATTTATTTGCTATTTCAACTCTGCCAAATGACAATGGTCACCAGCTGGGAGCCCGTTAGCAATAAACACTGAATTATAATAAGTTACTGAATCCCATACAGCTTACTTTAACGTTCTTTGATGTTTGCTTTTAAAGAGCCAATCCACCCTAAATTTATTTTTGTGGGTGAAGCCTGTTGGGCTCACTTAGCCATGGCTTTTTTTATGTTTTGGATACTCAACCATTGGATCTTCCTGCCTTAATTCCCAACTCCTATCCCTGTCTACCTGGAAATTCTAGATGTTTCTGTCCACCTTCATAAAAGTCAGCTCCTCCTTTTGCATTCTTCATGTGAAATTCCAAGAGGAAGAGTAGGATCCCTCATAATGGCTACAGCTGGTGCGTAGACCTAGGATTCAAGCACAGAGCTTTAATGAATCAGTTGGCTTAACTTGCCAGCATCTACTGAAAAACTTTGACCCCTTAAATAAATTTTTTTAGACTTCTGGTTGTCAGTTTTATATTTCCCATGGCAACAGCTGTACTCACTGTCACACCAAAGACCAAACACCACAAAACGTCTATGTGACCAGCAAGACACAACTCATCTTCACAAGATGCATTAATTAATAATGAAAAATATCCTGAAAAGATGGTGGGATGCTCTTTCTGTTGAAGCCTTGAGGGTTATGCGCCCACTGTGCCACCTCTGAAGGTTTTCTGAACATAGGCTAAACAATTATTTTTTTAAATGATGTGATACAGAACACTATTGTAATGTTTTGTCTATAGGAAACCATCAACCAGCTTGACAATGCTCTAAGAACCACCAAGGGAGAGATGGCTCGTCATCTGAGGGAATACCAGGATCTTCTTAATGTCAAGATGGCTCTGGACATTGAAATAGCAGCATACAGGTAATGGATCTATACTGCTGAGGATATGAGTGGAAAACTACCATTGTAGATACAATCTTGCTGAATATATGAATAGGAAGATTAGATTTATTTAACAAATTATGGAGGCGGCTCGTCTGTGGACTGAACCATTATGGAGGTGTAATGAGCCTATCAGTTCAATAGGTGCTAGTGACATCATTGCAGCACAAACAAAACCATAATCAGATCTATTGGGTGGAGGAGTCTACAAAATTAAAAGAAGGGAAACGCGCTGTTAAGAGTAAATGTCTCAAATAGGAGTAGCCATAGTGTATGCATAAGGGTCTCCTCACCATGTAGCCATAGTGTATGTATACATAAGGGTCTCCTCACCATGCAGCCATAGTGTATGCATAAGGGTCTCCTCACCATGTAGCCATAGTGTATGCATAAGGGTTTCCTCACCATATAGCCATAGTGTATGCATAAGGGACTCCTCACCATATAGCCATAGTGTATGCATAAGGGTCTCCTCACCATAGTGTATGCATAAGGGTCTCCTCACCATGTAGCCATAGTGTATGCATAAGGGTTTCCTCACCATGTAGCCATACTGTATGCATAAGGGTCTCCCCACCATATAGCCATAGTGTAAGCATAAGGGTCTCCTCACCATGTAGCCATGGTGTATGCATAAGGGTCTCCTCACCTTGTAAAGAGGATGTTGTGTTAAATAGCTTACAGGTTTGTGATGTCATATAACCTGGCTCTTGACAGCAGATTCCAGTGCAGGTTTCTCAGGGCAGCTTGCTCATGGCAATCACAACAATGCAGCCATGACTTTTGGTGGATTGGGGACAGTAAGAAACTGCATCTGGGTGACACCAGGATGTGAGGACATCTGGTTACAAATAGAGGTGTGACACACACAAAATGATTTGCATGTATCAAAAATGCCTGACATGTTTGTACTGCCCTAAGAATCCAACATTTTTATCTTAATTTCCATCAATATAAAAAATGACAGCTGGGTCCTAACTGGTCAAGGGAAACACTCTTGATCTTTAAGTCAAAAGCTCGTCTCATTGAAGCTCAAGGCTGCATTCACATATGTGCATGGCAGTAACACGTGGTAAAACAGCAGTTTTAATGCACATTCATTAAACACACGTGTTGCACTGCCTTTCATTTTAAATGGCACCGCAATGCAAACACGCAATGCACCATAACCCACAGATGTAATGTATTATGGTGCATTGGGTCGATAAAATGGTGCAGGCATTAACAGTCCATTCAAAAGCAGTGTGCTGCATAACCACAATGTGTATTAGCGCATCACAACATATGAATGGAACCCTATTTTTTTCACAGATTAAAAAAAGAATGGCAGCCCTGACTATTATTTTAAAATAATTTACCTAGCCCAGAGCAACCGAAGTTACACATACACCTAAAATAAACTGAACATAAATCATACCTGTTATTGTAGTACAGCCATGCCAAACTGATGATATTTGAACCACCCCTTACCACCTCTATTGTGGTCCTGACCCATTTTAAATAAATGATGTCCAAGACTCTTCTATAGCATATGAACCCTAAACTTTTGCAGTTTAACATTGTAGTTGAAGCGATTACTATTTTCTATGCAAGTCATCAAAAGGCTTTGAAATCAGTTGGGTGCAGCACCATGAGGAGCCCTCTGTTTTGTTTGAGCTTAAAAACCTTAGTGGCAGCAGATATGTCTTAAAGTCGACTTGCATCTCAGTTTAACATAAATCTACTGCCTATGAGCAGACATAAGACAGGCGGGCAGCAGTTAGTGGAGTTTAGCCATTAGGTCTCAGACCCCATTAACAAAGTAAAACTAACAGGTCTATTCACAAAAGAGTGAAGGGTTTGGAGGAGGCAGGAGAAGTGAACACTCTAGGACAACATCGCTGAACTGGAAAAATTCTCCAATTCAGCTCACTTTCCAGTTCAGCTATGTTGTCCTAGATTGTTCACTTCTCCAAACTCTTCACCCTTTTGTGAATAACCCTGTAAATTATAGAAAGACACAGAAGGACAAGGCTTTCCTGACGAATACAGATAATAGCAGGCATCTTGTGATGTTTGCTCTCAGACATGGTGCCAGGACATACTGACATGTGGATGGTTACATTCCTGGTGACTGCCGATTTATTTGGTAATTCCCAAAACCTACTGCATCATGACATCAACTTAAACACTGGAAGTGATCCGTCCTCGTGTGATGGCTCTTGGCAGTATGTAGGCAAACTTCGATGCAGATAGTGCTCCTGTGTTTAACTATATTTACTCCTTTGTCTTCAGGAAACTCCTGGAAGGGGAAGAGACGCGTCTAACCACAGTGGGAGGAGGTGGCATGTTTGGAATGGGCTACTCATACTCTTCTGGTTCTTATTCCGGGGGCAAGTCTTACACCTCAAGCACTATCTCCACCCACAAAGAAGATAAAAAAGATGCATCTGATGGAGGCAAAGGGGGTTCTCCAGTCCAGCCAAAGCCACCAAAATCAGGAGATGCCTCCTCAGATAAGGCCACCTCCAAGAACTAAGTCAGCTATAATATTTTAACGCCCATTTGTCTGTCATACTGATATTTTTTTATCCATTGATTTATTTATTTTTAACTTTGATGCAATTAGACTAGTATTAACCTGAAAAAGATTAAGGCCAGGTGCACGCTTGGGCGATCCCGGGGACCATGCGTTCGTGTGCGGTTGCACACAGCATTTCCTGCGCAGCCCCATTGATTGTCAATGGGGTTATATCCGTATGGCAATCGCTGAAAAAAGGTACATGGTGGTTTTTTCAGCCGTGATTCCACCCGTGCAATCTTCCTGGCGTGCCATTAAAAAAAGAATGGCACCGCCAGCGTGATTCGCGGTGGTGTGCGATTCTGTGACCATGCGGCTATCCACGCAGTTTCATGCACTTGGCCTTAATAACAAGCCATAAAAGTGTTCATACTGTCATGTTTACTGAAGGCGTAACAAATAAACAATGTACTCAAAAGCTACATCTAAGCTTCAGGCTTAATAAACTGCTAATAAAATACATGTTTGTCAGTCCCTTTCTTAACATGTATCTAAACGCAGGAACAAAAATGTATTATGTGCAACTTACCATCCTCAGGTGTGGTGATTGAATCAGTTTCCAATTTTAAAGCCATTTTTTGTTTTTCCTTCTATTACTTTTTATATTTTATTTTGACCTCGTGATCCTGCCAGTAAAATACTTCTTGTCCTATGGTAACAATGTTCACTCACTGACCCCCCTCAAAGTAGGAGCAGCAGTGTCACCATAGGACAAGAGCTAGCAAAAGTGAATGGAAACCAGTCTAATTAATTTATACCTAGCTTCAAGTGTATTTCCTCTTTTGCAGTCAAATTTGAGAAAACCCCTCTATATGTTTGTTATGTGATCCTATTCACACAGCATAAAAGAAACATAATAAAAAAAAAAAAGATTTCTTACTTTTTAGATGTTTTCTTACAGCAGGCAAGATGGCCGATTCCAGGTTTTTCGCAGCACCTTCACAGTGATCTGGCCTAATGGAAAGGCTTAAGACTGAAACTTGAGGATTGTGTTTCACTCATTCACTTAATTAACATACAATGGACAAAAAAAACCTCAGACCCCTCACCCCTTAAAGCCTCTCCTAACATGGCAAAGAAAGATAAGCAAGTAGAAATGCTAACCTTTAAGACCCTAACCCAAGTAAAAACAGTTTAATCTGCAAGAAGCTATTTTTAAACATTTTTTTAAGCTAATGCTATGTGAATGGGTACATGTATCGAATATATAAAATAAGTGTTTTCCCAATTTGGCTGCGAAAGTGGAAATACACTAAAAACTCGGTCAGTGTAACAAAACAAAAAAAAAAGAAAGCCTTGGCGGTCATACATGTCAAAGAGACGCCAGCCAAAGGGGTTGGACATATCCCATAAAAGGTGCAGTGGATCAACCGGCTTCACTCGACACATTTTGTCCATACAACATTTTCAAGAGTGATGCCAGCTGAATTCCCCCCATCTATTTATATAAAGTAAATGTATATCTGCCTCCACTTCCTCATCTAAATCACTTCCCCCGGAAATGATGTAATGATCTGGAAGTCCCCTCTTAACTTCCTGTTCATCAAATCATACTACAATATTACCATCCAACTATTAGACCAATGTGTAATTATAGGCCACTGAGCGGCACATTGGTTTAATAGTTGGATGGTAATGTTGTATTACGATTGACAAAGAAACATCAGTTTTGTGTAGAGTTACACAGAGCGCTGTGTATATTATTTTTATTGTTAAAGATTTGGTTTCAAAAGGATCACACAGTGGCCAGGGACTTCTGTGTGCGGTCTCTCTAAGTATATATGGATGTGTAAGTAAGAATCCTTGATGTCCACATAAGCCAGGAGATCCTTCTGTTGATGGCAGGTGATGATTGACCCGGCCAATTGCATGAGGAATTTTTTAATCCAAAGTAACATGTTAAGAATCTTTAGATCCAGAATGGGGTAAATGTCTCTTTTTGCCTATGGAACAGAGAACAGGGCAGCACAGTGGTGTTGTGGTTAGCACTTCTGCCTTGCAGCACTCAGGGTCACCAATTTGAATCCTGGTCAGGACATTATCTGCATGGGTTTCCTCCATGTACTCTGGTTTCCTCACACACTCCAAAGACATGCTGGAAGGTTAATTGGCTTCTCTCTAAATTGTCCGTCTATGTGTGCATGTGAGATAGGGACCTTAGATTGTAAGGTCCTTGAGGGCAGGGATTGATGTGAATGTGCACTATGTGAAGCGCTGCGTAAATTGTCGTCGCCATATAAAAACCCGTAACAACAAAAAATACAAAACCTGGTCAAGTAGAGCCCCTGGAATATATTTCCTTGTATGGAATGAGGGCAATGACCACTTAGGAGAAGAACTGCTGGAGTGCAGTGTATAAATCAGCCTGTTTTTACAGAGAGGATGGCATATTTGATGAAGCAAGGTGGAAGCAGAGACACAAACTCTAGTTTGAATAGGACAGTCTAGTCCCAAACATCTGGAATTTTTTGGGACTAGATGACTGAAAAGGCAGACTGAAGTCCCCACAATCTGATGTGGGGACAGCCCCTTCATTGAGAGGAAGGCTTGTTTCCAGACTGCTGGTGGAATAAGTGCCAGGTTTGGAATGTGCGCCCAAGGCCTGAAAGAGATGAAAATAACTTTTTTGACTCAGGGGTTGAAAGCTTACCTGGAGGAGCTTTAGGCTTCTTTTCCAGTATTTTTACCTCCCATGACTTCATTGATGTAGGGGTCCAAGGAGTCACAAGACCTTCCCTGTCAAAGGGAATCCTCTTGAGATGCTGCTTGAACAGAAGTTCCTCCAACATTTGAACTGAAACATGCTTTACTAGTATTCTGAAAGAATGCTCATCCTGGACATCTGATGAAGCCTATCCAAGCAGTAGAATAAGGCCACAACCGGGAGTTCTATGTGTTGGAAGACAGAGTGATTGGTCAGAACACAGCCAGGGCTGCACTAAGACAGCAAGGGCCTGACAGACTGCCATAGACGCAACAACGGGTTGCATAGTGGGTCCAGCTAAAGTGAACAAGGCAACAGGTCAGAAGGTTTTGTTATAGCAGGAAATGGTTGGATCTACTATGGGCCAATTTCTTGAAGAATACCTCCACAAAGTGCTCAGGAAGGAAACATTTTTCAGGCCAGTCACCATACAAAATGAGCTCCAGGAGCGAGTCTACAGGTCTGGCCATTAAGGAACCCAGACTGGTGACCTTAGGATGGGCCAATGCAGGCTGCTCTAAAGCCAGGGATGAGTGGACCATGTCAATAAGGATTAAAATAGTATCCTTATATTTGGGACGGGTATCCTCAGAAAGCACAACAGCAGCAAGAGGAAAGTCAGAGAAAGACTCTGGAGGAGAGGCTGAGGGGGGTCCGCTTACAACCCTGCAGTCTGCGCCTTCAAAAGACAGAGAGCCTGCCCATAAAAGCAGACAGAGGCTGAAAATTCCTCTGTAGACAAGCCGCAGGAGGGTTGTGCACCAGAAGGAGGTCTCAGAGCAAGGAAGAGACTCGGACTGCATACAGTGGTCAAGGCTGACAGAACCAGGACCTTTTAGGAGAAACACTACAACCACCGTTCCCCAGAGCCAATAGATGGCAAGACCCTTTGAACCACTGCCCTTGCACCCATGATCTGTCATGTGCGTGAAGAATGTCCCACAGAGGGTACTCACAACCAACCACAAGCACTGTGGAGCGGAAAGGATTAAGCATTTTGTACTGAGAACTTTAGGCAGGTAGATACCCAATAGACATCCAAGGATCCTGTGTAGTTGAGCAGGAGTAGGGGAGCCCAACTGGTCATCATGCGGGTGTGGAGAAAATGGGCCGCACTTGCACAGTGAGCTTACAGACAGCCAGACTACAGCAGTGGCCAGCTAGGAGATAGAGGGAGACCCAAAACTGGCACTCCCACTCCATGGCTGCAACAGTTTATTTAATTGTGTCACAGCCTGAGCTCCATTCTCTGCCTACAGGGTAAGAGGAGCAACAGCCTTCTAGGCACCAGTAAAGGGCACAAAACCCAGACTTACCGCGGCACACATGTGGCTCTCTAAGAACAGGATATTAGGGTCAAGCCCTATATTGGCTTTGCCCTCTGAGTGGCCATATTCTCTAAGGTCTTTAGGGACAGGCCTCCATACACATTACAAAAATATAGAGGGGTTTTCTCAAATTTGACTCCAAAGTGGAAATACACTTTAAGACACTCAGCCTTTATTTCCACTACAGGTTTGCAGCAGTTTGGTTATTATGAGACAGATTTTCCCTCTATTAGCGGAATACATGGGGACAATACTCTACAAGCATTATAGCAGGGACAATATTTTAAAAGGTGTATTTTTCAGCCTTGTATCAAATAGTAATAAGGGGCACCTAAATTATTAGGTACCATCACATTCCTACTCCTGTGCAAGCAGTGTAGTGCAACAGGGTGTAGCTGTGCAATTGGCAACCACAAGATACACCCTGAAATCCAGATGTGACATTACCCTGCCCCTCTCTAAGCTGCCCATGCAATATCCAATTACAGCGCACATTTACTAATGGAAGTCTGTAATGGGAAAGGCAAATTCAATTATCTGTAATGTGGTCATCATGCTACATCTTAATAAGCCATCTGCGAGTAAGTGGACTTCCATAGTGCATTAATCCTGGTAGTTCTTTTGTAGAGCACTACAAGGCATATACCACACATCAGTATTCTACAAGGCAGGGCACGAAATGTAAAATAAACCGTACGGAAATATGGAGGCTGATACTGCTGACCGGCTTCTGATCCTGTTGGCTGCATGGCTGTCATGCTGACCTAATCTAGAAGAGGGGTACACAGCTGGAGTACAGACCCTTTATTGGAATAAATGGAGCCTGCAGCACACATACACTGGGACTGACAGGGATGATTATGAAGTGGTTGTGCATCACTGAGCAGGATGCACAGCAAATATCTCAATGGAGTGAGGACAGGTACCTGCTCCGACAAAACGTCTGGGGGGATGGTAAGGCCCACTAAAGAAAAACACATTAGGCATTCAACACTACAGCCAAGCAACTAAAATCTGGAACATCATAGTATATAGAGAAGTGAGAATATGGCTTAAGCAGTATTAAAATGCCCATATAATAAATTCAAGCAAATATAAATTGCAGTGCAAGGAGTTTATTTAAATTTTTGTCCAAACACTTATCAGTCATTATGTTTCCAAACAGCTCTAACTCTCTCAGCTTGGCTTCCCTAAACTTCCTGCTCAGTACAAGATCACACGAGACAGAGAAGTCTCCAGCAGCTGTTCATCTACTAGCTTGGAATTATATATATATATATTTATTTATTTATTTAGGTTGGTGTGTGAATGGGAACACATAACAAACATATAGTTGTTGTTTGTTTTTTAGATTTGACTGCAAAAGTGGAAATAAACTTAAAAGTAATATTTGATATGACTTCCCCATTTTGACAAGCATTGCTTAGATCTTGCATAAAATGCATAGATTTGAATAGTGATCTATAGAGGGAGTGCTAAATTGCTAAATGCAAATTACTGCTTCTCTGATGACATTAAATAAAAGGAGTTGAGGATCTACACTCCATAAAATGTAATCACTGTGGCCGATTTACTAAAGGTGTCAAGAAGCTCCACTAAATAATTAAATATTCACCTTCATTATACAATCATCTGAAAAAGCAAATTCATGTTTACTTTGAATACTTAATCATGTGCAGATAAAATAAGTAAACAGGAATTTGCTTTTTATATGATTGTAGATATATGATTGAAGTGACTATTCAAATAATCTATTGTATGAAGGTTATCAACTTCTCACTTTGAAGACAGAAATTAAAACTCCCCCAGACCTCAAGTCAAGCAAGAAAACAAGTCCGCATTGACCATTCCGACTTAATATGAAACTCTGGTTTTTAGAGGTGCACGGAAATGGACATTTTAAAACTGAAACGAAACCGAAATAAAAAAAAAAGTCAGGCCGAAACCGAAAGTTTTTTCTTTTTTAAAATATTGTATTTTTTATAAACTTTTCTTTTTTTTTATATTTATTAATCCATTTATTAAATATACTTTTAGGGGCTTTGGGGAAATATTAGGGGTCTAGAAAAAGAGATTGAGAACACAGAGTCCTCAAACTCTTTTTCTGTGTCCCCTGTTATCAATGAACAGGAATCCTCTATGAGTGTTCCTGTTCATTCATAACATGAGACCATTGTTTGTTTACTATAACTACAATAACTATTTACTATAACTACAATTATGAATGAATGGGAGTGATGTAGTTAACATACCATGTCCTCAATTATCTACAAACACTCAGCGATCACTTGCTTTTATCTCTGACACGCTGTCACAGGAGGCTGATCGGTGTGGGAGGAGAGACGCCGGCCGTTCACAGTGCTGGAACAGCGCCTAGCGGGGAGAAAAGAAACCAGGGATGCGCCGATGTATCGGCCGAAACATGGCTCTTTCGGCATTATGCCAAAAGTGCCATTTTCGGCCGGTATGTTTTGGCGCCGATATATCGGTGCATCCCTACTGGTTTTGTTAAAGTGACACTAAACTCGGGAGTTAAATCTTAAAAATGAATTCAAGAACCTTCACTATTAACCAAAATATATATCTTATTTGTGAATCACTTGGCTGTAGATCCTCAAATCATCTCTGAATTAGTGCTGACACTGTCCTTCCTTCTGGAGGGTGGCTACTTTAATTCCCCATGGTCCCTGTGTGGGGGGGGGGGGGGACATACCTTTTAGGAAACCCCCATGCCAACTACAAGTTTTAGCAAACCTTACTGCAGATTGGTGTCTACTCAGGATTGCGGGTACGGAGCACAACAGTTGGCAGGTGCACAATAAGTGCCAAGTTGAGATTTTGCATAGACATACAATCAGTCCCAGAGCGGTCTACTATTCAGGACTGTCACGCCTTTTTACGAAGGACTCATTTACAGCAACTTTTTCAAATCACCCCAACCTTGTACATACAACCATGAAAGGAAACCTCTTCCAAAAAATGCCTGGCTGCAGAGACTAAATGGCGCCCTAAGCAAGGTAGTAGCTTTGGCCACCGCGTACCTTTGATCGACATTGCTAAGGATTGCAACAGGCACAGAGAAGTTGCGCTATTTATATTATCTTTACTGGTAAGCCCCCCCACCCCCCTCAGGCACCAACTGTCTATAAGTCCTTTATGAAGTTACAGTTTGACAGATTTAACCAATTGTGTTTTCTCCCTGGGTTATTGTAAGAGCATGGAGGTTGTAGTCTGAACCTTCTGGACATTCACTGGCCTAGGCTCCTGCCTAGGTTGCCGTATGAGTAACCCGGCTCAGCCTGGCTGTCATATTGTTTGAAACTCGGTGTTCTGATTTCACTCTTACTTTCCAGATTGGCATGCTTGTTCCATGTTAGTGATTTACTAGGTTTTAAAGCCATTGGGCCAGATTGACAGAGAGGCAACCAGCAATTTCAGGTCAGTAATGGCAGCCTACATACTAGAACGGCTACCACATATGAGAATGCTAGTATCTTCAAGCCACAATATAAGCTGCACATAATGACATAACGTAAACATTTACCCCTTTTAACTAAAAAAATCACTTCAGCATGCAGCTCTGATATGAAATAATCTTACATTCAATAAACATATTTTTCTTTCACTTACAATTCGTTTTTCCACTTCCTAGTCCTCTTGGGCATTAGTGATGTAATGTGCCCAAGTGTTGCAACTAGGGAAGGTTACATCAGCAGAGCATTGCTGGGAAATCTCATCTGCAATCTCACGAGATCTCAGGAAAAGGCATTTTCCTCCCCTGAGATATATGCTGTGCATGGTCGCATGTCCTAGTCACATGTACCAGAGTTCCAGGAAGTAAAGGGAGACATATTAATCTGCCCTTAGTAAAGATTGCCACTGTGAAAATAGGGAGGAAAAGAAAAACAAGGTATGCAAACAATACAAAGCCGGCAATTATCTAGAAGTATGTGTTTGTAGATTCTCATCACTGAACATTTCTAAAAGGTGACTTTGTTGTCATTTCAAAGATATGGGTAAAGTTCTTATTTAAGGGTCTATCAACAGTTCAGACAAGACATTAACCAGAGGGAAGCAAGAGAGGAGGATTCTAGGAAATCTCACCTACAAACTGTAGTCGGTTTAATTAGGCCATTGCAGGAAAAAGAAAGATGGATACCGAAATGGAAAGGTCGTTACCACAATAAACAGCTTGTGTGACAATCATTTTATATTGAGTATCTTATAAGGTCCGGGTACCAGTCACAATTCAGACACCATCATTTGTATCCTTTTTCTAACCTATAACATCTACGTGCCTTTTTCAGATCTTTTCGTTACGTGCACTTCTACATTATTAGCAGTGGAGAGACTGTGATTTCAAGAAGAACAGCCACTTCTGAATTCATTGCTGGATAAGGTTCAGGCAGTGACCCCTTCAGAGGGGGTTGGGAATGGCTCATCCACACTGATGCCATGCAGACGTCCCGCTATATAAGCAGAGGTCATCAGAAGTAGTTCTCATTTATCAAGCTGTCCAAAGCCAGAACTGTTCTTGTTCCAAGTATCAGCGGTCTCTCTTTTCACCCTCTAAAACTAGACCAGGATGACATAGGGAGGAGGCTCATTCCGCACTCGATCAATAATGTCATCCTGGTAATAGAGACCATTAGGAAGATGATGCTCTCCTGGTTCTATGGGTGACGGTCAAAGACAAGCAAGGTCAAAATTAATGGCAAAGGGAAAAATATTGTAAAGCAGTAACGGATGCAGTAAATCTACCGGAAGAGATTGAGAATCGTCTTTGGCAATTGCTGATTTGGAAAAGGAAGACCAAATGCAAAAGTCTTGTGGTGGGATAGGCTTCCCTGAACAGATGAGTCTTAAGGGATCGCCTAAAGGCAGTCAGAGTGGGAGATAAATGGACAGGTTGGGGTAAAGAGTTCCAGAGGATGGGAGAGACTCTAGTGAAGTCCTGGAGGTAAGCATGGGAGGAGTTGATGAGGGAGCTGGAAAGCAGGAGGGCTTTTGAAGAGTGGAGGGGACGGTTAGGGTGATACTGTGAGACCAGGTTTGAGATATATCCGGGGGCAGAGTTGTGGACGGCTTTATAAGCGATTGTTAATATTTTGAATTTTATCCTTTGGGCTGGAGGGGAATTTATCAAAACTGGAGAAGACAAAATCTGGCGCAGTTGCCAACCAATCAGAATCTCTCTTCAGTTTAGATTTGAAAATTCACGGTGACATACATGTTGACAGACCTTACAACAGGAGCCAGGGAGGGGAAGTAGTGTTCTTTCAAAGGTAAGAGCAGCGGGAGGGGGGAGAGGGGGCAATTCCATTTTCCCAAATTTGCCTGGGAAAGTAGACTTACCCTTTAAGGATTCTTATACATATGACCCAAATATCACTCTTTCCCCTCTAGAGAATGGCTAAGGACTTATTTTTTTTCTTGTTCCTGTAGCAATAAACTATTATTTCCTGTGACGTTGTCACCAGATTTGTAAGACTTTTTCGGGGGTAGCTGCTGGGAACTCAGTTTCTAGTGATGTAAATACGCTACCAGGACTACATCTCCCAAGAACCCTTGCCCTACACAAAGCACATATGAAAGCTCTCAAGAATCAAGGCATTAGCATTGTTTTTCTGAGAAAGTAATTCATGTACATATGTGAAGTGGGCCAGAGAGGGATGCACGGCTGACAACACGGCTTGGGATCTCAGAACAGAATATGTGTCTTCAGCCAAAGCAGACAGTTAGGAGCACACTAGATTTCAGGTAAATGTAGTTGCAGCATTTGTTAGGGATAAAATGCAGGGAAATGTGTATGTATTCCAGAGATATACTGAATCATTTTTATTTTAAATTTTGCCCTGACATACTTTAACGGTACCCACGTGATGCAGAGCTTTGTTACTGGTACCCACTTGATGCAGAGCTTTGTTACTGGTACCCACGTGATGCAGAGCTTTGTTACTGGTACCCATGTGATGCAGAGCTTTGTTACTGGTACCCACATGACGCAGAGCTTTGTTACTGGTACCCATGTGATGCAGAGCTTTGTTACTGGTACCCACGTGACGCAGAGCTTTGTTACTGGTACCCACGTGACGCAGAGCTTTGTTACTGGTACCCACGTGACGCAGAGCTTTGTTACTGGTACCCACGTGACGCAGAGCTTTGTTACTGGTACCCACGTGACGCAGAGCTTTGTTACTGGTACCCACGTGATGCAGAGCTTTGTTACTGGTACCCACGTGATGCAGAGCTTTGTTACTGGTACCCACGTGACGCAGAGCTTTGTTACTGGTACCCACGTGACGCAGAGCTTTGTTACTGGTACCCATGTGATGCAGAGCTTTGTTACTGGTACCCACATGACGCAGAGCTTTGTTACTGGTACCCACGTGACGCAGAGCTTTGTTACTGGTACCCACGTGACGCAGAGCTTTGTTACTGGTACCCACGTGACGCAGAGCTTTGTTACTGGTACCCACGTGACGCAGAGCTTTGTTACTGGTACCCACTTGATGCAGAGCTTTGTTACTGGTACCCAAGTGATGCAGAGCTTTGTTACTGGTACCCACTTGATGCAGAGCTTTGTTACTGGTACTCTGGTGACACATTTACCAGAAGAAAAATATTCAGAATCTTCACATGAGCTATACTCACTTTTATCCAGTTGAGCTAATGGTTACAGTCATTCCATCGAAATGAATAACTACAGTCACTTACAGGATATGATAAAAGCATACAATTGTAAAAAAAAGGATAAGGGGGGTGGCAGGTTAGAGAGACAAAGTAGGTATAATCGACATACAAAATGATCACAGGTCGTAATGCGCCCATTAAGATCACCTCTCATGATATAAGAGCATTGACCCATCATCCTCAGTCCCCTCATTAGAATGGTCCCAATCTGATTACATAATAGCGTCCAATACAATTTCACCCACTGCCGTCAAACTTAGAAGTACCATTGTAGAGATGGAGGGCCAGCTGTGTGAATGGAAGGAAAATATCATTCAAAGTCATGAAATGTGCTTACTCTCATCCGCGTCTTTCAAATGTTTTTCAACATCTGAAGAAAGCCGATGTTCAAACGCATCCAAACTGTCCACCATACCATCCATCGCTTATTTAAATATGATGTGGGCTGTCTGGGTAAGACAGAGACACTTTCTGTACCTATACTGACACAAACAGAATACCTTATAACATAGCAGCAAATAATAAAAAACATATTATTTCACAAGAATTGGATTAACAAGATGGTGTCTGTCTGGTTCCATTGAATTCAGTTCACCAAGGTGCAGCACTGCTGTCTTTGTAAGACGTGATATTGAGGATCAATCAAAGGTGATGGTGGTGAGCGGGGTGATCTCTAGTGTATGTTCCAGAGGGTGGGACTGGGGTGCGTGGATATCTGGCAAGGGTCCATTTCGATGGTGGCCATATTCAAACTTAATGCGAAGCTCCCCGATTTTTGAAAGAGGCAGGATGTCTGGGATCCACTCAATAGTGAATGGAGTCGGCTCCTTCTGGTCTGGAGATGTATTACCTGAAAGCAAAAGCATCCAAGGGTCACTTCCTCCAAGACAATACAATGTTTGACAAATGCCCGTAGGGCATGTTATACACTGGCACCTCAAATCTCCAAATAGTAAATTTGGTTTAAGACCGGCAATGAGTGTAGGACCTGAATTGCTCCCAATTAAAGACACTCCAACTCCCTCCTTAATCCCCTCCAAATTCCACCAAAGCAACACACGCACAGGATAGCCTGCAGCTTTGGTAAGAGCCACCTGAAAGCAACCACATGGATAACCTTTAAAAATAAAAAGACCCCTTTAACCTTTTCACTGCTAGAGCCATTTTTTTTGCACCTGCTAAAATACACATTTTAGGCTTGAAGATTACTGAAAACCCCCAATACATAATGGACCGATTCAATAAGACATCTGTGACACATTTCTGGTGGTGCATATGTAGTCTGAAGCGTTGTGTCTAATTCATGAACAACCTGTGACATTTTCATTGTTAGTAAAGACGGGTGAGACAAATTGAAGTCGCTCTTATTTACAAAGTAGAAAAAATAGGTTACCAGCACTCAGATTGATTTCAAATAGATAAGTCCTTTTTATTGGACATACGTGTCACAATAGTCAAACAGCCGACGTTTCGGGGCCACGCAGAGTCCCTTCCTCAGGGCAAAAGATGTGGGTCACATCTTTTGCCCTGAGGAAGGGACCCTGCGTGGCCTCGAAACGTCGGCTGTTTGACTATTGTGACACGTATGTCCAATAAAAAGGACTTATCTATTTGAAATCAATCTGAGTGCTGGTAACCTATTTTTTCTACTTTGTGCATTACACGGTGCCATCCGTGGGAGTTACTGCAAGCACCTTATCTCTACTGGCCGGGACTGCTGAAAGGTGTGCGGAGAGCACCCTCACCAATTACAGCTCTTATTTACAACACTTTTACTGTATGATGCGATTGTTGCAACAACTTCATTATGAATTACACCCATATTGGTGATGGAGAAAGTGGAGGTAAAGAAGATCTCTTGCATGTGGGAGTAAGTTGTTAATTGTGCGACATGTGTAAGTATTATGTTGCATTTCTACAACAATTCTGCAACATAATTTCCTCTGAAGCTGATATTTGTTGCTTCTTTTGCTCTCCCAACTTCTCCAAATATCTCCTCTGCCTATAGAGATTCTTGTGACAGTTCTGTCAGAGATGCAACAGACTCATCTACACCTTACCAACACGTACATGAATGGTGAAAATTAAATTTTTTACATCTTTATTTCCAGTAAAAAAAAATACACTCACAATAATTATATTGATACCAAAGATACCTAATATGTGTACCACAATTGTTGTTCTCTGAGGGTAATAGACACAGACTTAGACATTATAACATTACATGAGGACCTGGATGAAATAGGGGAGTGGGCAACTATATGGCAGATGAGGTTTAATGTTGATAAATGTAAAGTAATGCACTTTGGGGGTAAAAATAGGCAAGCAGAATACACATTAATGGGAACGCCACTAGGGAAGTCAGAAATTGAAAAAGATTTGGGGGTCATAGTAGACCACAGATTGAATTACAGTTTGCAATGCTAGGCTGCAGCAAACAAAGAGAGCAGAGTGCTGTCTTGTATTAAAAGGGGAATGTACTGTAGAGACAAAGCAATCATTTTGCCACGTTAAAGATTACTTGTTCGTTCTCATCTGGAGTATGCGGTTCAGTTTTGGTCACCAATCCACAGAAAAGATGAACTTGAGTTGGAGAGAGTCCAGAGAAGGGCAACTAACCTAATTAAGGGGAGGGAGGACCAAACAAGGTTGTTAAATGTAAACTTGTTCACGCTGGAAGTGAGGGGATTACGCTGGGACATGATTTTGATGTACAAGATGTTTGGTGGTGATGGCAACATCAGCAATAAACAATTTACTGTAAACTCCTTAACACGGACTAGAGGCCACCACCTAAAACTGGTGGAGAAAAGATTTAACCACAAGGGGCGTAAGGGCTTTTTTTCAGTCAGAGCGGTTAAAGTCTGGAACTCGCTGCCACACGAAGTGGTATCAGCAGAGAGTATTGAATCATTCAAAAAGCATTTAGATACCTTCCTCAGAGCGTAACATACAGGGGTACAGGTACACTTAAAAACAAGGACACACAGGGACCCGTGTACACATAAACACAATCACACACAAAGGTTGGACTTGATGGACCCATGTCTTTATTCAACCTCAAATACTATGTACCTATGTACCAGTGTGCACCCAACATGCGTGTTTGTGTTCATATGTGCATGTATGTGATCACTAATGTAACCGCTACGCTGTTTTGATATTGACTGTGCTCAATAAGCATTTTTCCTGGCCAGGAAGGTCATAGATTGACAGCTGCTTTGAACCTGCAAGTGATCAGAGCTAAGTGCTTCTAAGTTAATTCTTTATAGGGGAGAACATTGCTAGTTCTCTGGTCTCCCACCGCTCTCCATCCTAAAACCTGCCATAGACGTTCCAGGCACCTAGAAGAGACAGGTTAGCCCCGGACACAGGGTACATGGTGGGAGGGGAGACTGTACATTACTGTACACGAAGAAGGGATTGGGTGGTTTTATAGTGGCCTGAATAACTTCTACAAGAAAGTCAACAGCTCACCGTGAAAAGGGTAAATAAACTTCTGGCTGCTATAGCAGCTTGGAGTCTGCTTGCATTTCGGTGTTTATACTTGTCCGTGGCAGTGAAACGGTTAAAGCAACACTTTTCCTTTAACACAACTCTCCCCAGCAGCGTATATTTACCTTTCCTTTACCCCTTAAATGTTCAGTTCAGTGTAACTAACCAAGTATACAGCAGAAGTGGGGCTCAGCACTTGTGGATGTCCTACGATCCAAGACTGCTTCACAGGGACATACAGGATGACTGGTACGAATAGGCACCCCATTATATCTGCTCCTCAGCACTGCAGTATTCTTAGACCAGGTTCACCTCATCACGCATTGATCACTATTAATCCTAAACAAATTATTCTGAATCAAGTGTAATGACAACAAAAAAAACACTGACCGACTTTCAGGAAGGTTTTCAGCTCCAGTGGTCGGATGGGCTGCTTCTCTAACCGCCCGTAGCTTTCAGCAATATTTTCCACTTCCACTTTGGGGCATTTGAATAAATCGTACGTTCCATCTCTGTTCTGGACAAAACTTCTGGTGATTTCTAGTGGCATCTGTGGAGAAAAATCACAAGCAATAGGGAAGATTATCCCGGTTATGACTCTGATTCTGGCTCGGTGGAGTATGTGCAGACACTGAAGTAAATTCAAAGACCAGAAAGTGATCTCTCTTCATCATAAATGAGCTTCACTGAAGCACTGCTTGGCTATTATATTGGGTTTTAATGATCAGAATGAGGTTTGCTTCTTTTACTGCCATCAGATGAATAATTTCATATTATTAAACTGAAGGCAGATAAGACCTGTGAGACCTGCTGTCCTGCCATACTGGGCTGTGTTGTGTGGCAAAGCTGTGCAAATCTGAGTGCATGGAAAAACAAATGCTTTGCCATTCTGATGCTTTTGTGTCAATACTTTGGGCCATCGACTTGCTGCATGCTTGTACAAAATGATAGAAATGCACTTTTGTACCTAAAACGTAGGCATACTGCTCATCACAAAACGAAGATATTCTATTACAGTGAACACACGGTATATTTTTTGCTAATAGTTAACTGCTTGCCGTCCGCCCAAGCTTCCATTAGTGGTTTGCTGTATATAACCAGCTTTTTTTTTCTGCTCGCACGCAGCCGTTACCGGCTGTTTCACATACAAGCGATCGACGGCTCTATAGCCGTCCGATCGCTTGTATGTGCTGCCCTGTCCCCCACGTTTACGCACATAACGTAAATACGCGTCAGGTGCACCAGTGTGCGAAACTAACAATTGCGACACATGTTATATATTGCTGCAAACATTGCAGTGAGAGCAATAATTTTAGTGCCCTCAATCACTGATAACACTAAACTGATGAGCGGTAAAAACTTTTAAAGCGTCGCCTAGGGCCAATTTGGGGTATTGTAGTTTTTTGAAGTTTCGTGGGCGTGCACAATTTTAAAGCTTGACATCTTTGGTGTCTATTTACCCGACGTGACCCTGTCTTTTATATTTTACCAAAAAATTGGGTAATAATAAATGTTTTAGAATTTAATATAGTTATAGTTTTTTGGTTTAATTTTCTGTCATTTTCCCCTACTATAGTAAAAAATAAAACCTCAGTGGTGATTAAATACCACCAAAAGAAAGCTCTGTGTGTCTCCAAAAAAATGGTATAAAATTAATTTCAGTACAGCGTTGCATGACTGAATAAACGTCAGTCAAAGTACTGCAGCGCTGAATAATGAAAAATGGCCTGGAGAGAAAGGGGGTATAACACCCCGGTCAGCAAGTGGTTACATGGAAAAGAAGCGGTTTGTGGGACTTTTGGTAAGTAAAGGGTTAATGTGCCATCCTTCTTTCACTAGTTTTCTGTGCGGATGGCGCTGCGTGTATTGGAGAGATTGGCATTGTCCACCCTTGTTTGGGTATATACAACAACATGCATTTCATTCTGTTCATCATGTTGCGATAGCGATGCCACAGTCAGTGTAATCGCCACCATCCTAGAAATAATCCATGACGGACGGAATGTTGAGGAGCTCAAGCAATTGATAAAATCTTTGGCCATTGAATTCCAGCATGCAATAAGCACTCTCTTCTCATGTACGCTATAAGGAGAATTCATTGCTTCATATTTTGTTTACAAAGGACTGTGGAGTGAGAAGTGCTTTTACTTGCCTCCTCCTCCCCCTCCTGTGCAGGCGTATTGTCAGCACATTGAGTTGTGGGACATGTCGTTTGATCACCAAGCACTGAAATAGAATGCCAGATCACTTATCTAAAGCAGAAGACACAGCTTTGGGGGCAAACCTTTTGAAAACAGTCCTGGAATGCAGCATATTGGAACAGAGGGTAAGCAAGTTTCTAATATAAATGAGTAAATGAGTTGTAGAGTTAAAAAAAAAAACACCGAAACAGATGGGGAGTTACTGGTACCCCATCTCAGTGCATTAGAAATCTTCATTCCTGGCACCTGTATTATATAAGTGACCACTGAACACTTACCTCTGGGGTGTCAAAGATCTGCTTCACGTGTAAAATGTTGGTTATGTGCCAGGTATATTTGGAGAAAGTCCCCAGCGGGAGGGCATCTTTCCTCACAAAAGCTGTAAAATAAAAAATCTCGTCAAACATTCCCTCAAAGAAGAACTTCCATCTCCCAATAAAAAGAACAGTCCCTGTGTCCATTGGATCAAACATATACTATTAGCACGGCAGCTTTTCATCTTTTATATATTGATCACTTTGAGACAGCTTCCATAGCGCAGAAGTTTTTATATTCACCTGTGTCCATTACCCTTGGTGCACTTTGTTGTTGCAGAATTATACTTACGATCCCAGCAGATCCAGCGTTGTACTCTTCTCTCACACAACTGTCCTACAGTGCTGCCATCCTCCTCCAGT
>NW_017306633.1:1288175-1320726 GCF_000935625.1 Nanorana parkeri
CAGCTTTTTTACATTATGGAAGAGGGTGTTATTTTTGCTGGAAGGTCAATTATGGTATGGATTTGTCAATTACAAAATCAATTGTTTTGTCAAAAACAAAACAGAAAAAGAAGAAGGTAAATCTTTAAAGAAAACACACAATCTCTGAGTGAGCCAGGGAGATAAACAGAACACAAACTGGCAAGTATATGGCCAGTCTTGGAGAATGCCGAGTGATTTTGCATTCAGAAGTGTGCCTGTGAGCGGATATAATAAAATGTACCTGTAGTGCAATTGGGGAGTCGCATCCTCGCATTCCCCATGGACAGTCTCTGTGAAAGCGCATCGAAGAAAGACTGAGGAATGTGGAATACTAGAGGCTCCGGTTTACCTGCAGGGAATGTAACAG
This sequence comes from Nanorana parkeri, assembly GCF_000935625.1. NCBI lineage: Eukaryota > Metazoa > Chordata > Amphibia > Anura > Dicroglossidae > Nanorana > Nanorana parkeri. Next base: position 1,288,564 of record NW_017306633.1, read on the forward strand.
CAACATAAAACATGATTTGGTGTTATACAATGTTATACCTATATGAAGGGGAACTGCTAAGAGAATTCAGATATACAGGTGAAACTCGAATAATTAGAATATCGTGCAAAGTTCATTTATTTCACTAATGCAACTTAAAAGGTGAAACTAATATATGAGATAGACACATTACATGCAAAGCAAGATAGTTCAAGCCGTGATTTGTCATAATTGTGATGATTATGGCTTACAGCTCATGAAAACCCCAAATCCACAATCTCAAAAAAGTAGATTATTACATGCAATCAATAAAACAAGGATTGTACATAGAACAATATCGAACCTCTGAAAAGTACAAGCATGCATATGTACTCAGTACTTGGTGTGGGCCCCTTTTGCAGCACTTACTGCAATTACTTTTGCACGATATTCTAATTATTCGCGTTTCACCTGTATATACACAAACATATCTATCTATACATACATACACACACACGGTGTTATAACCAGGACAGAGCTGGCTTTTCAGTGCTTTCCGGGTTTTCTGGATCATAGTTGGGATTCTGGAGCCAGGAGATTTCTTAGAGCTCTGGGTTGGATGAAATCTCAATTCCTTGGTCCATGCTTTAGTAGTGACCAACACCTAATTGTGCACCTGTGTACAACCCTCATGAAGAGGGTGCTGGGATATGTTGAGGGCTGCACCTGGGAGATAGGACAACTCCACCCCGGAGTCAGAGTGGAGGCCAGTGCAGCAGGGAGCTGTGGGCTTTGTGAAAGCTATTGTGCAGGTTAGCACATTATTGAGGTTGTCTGGAGGAAACAGACAGTGGCCTGGAGGCTTGAGGCCGGACGAGGAGTGCTGCAAGAGAAAACCATTAATGGACTGGGACACTGAGTGTGTGAGACAACTCGAGGATTGTGAGCCAATATATTTTATGCTAAAGACAAGCTATTTTATGTTGGACTTCCTTGGTTGTCTGCCGTTGAAATAATAATAAAGCAGTTTCTGTTCATGAAAAAACCCTGTGCGAGTACTTATATCTATATATAAGCACGCATCATTTCACATAAAAGCACGCATCATTTCTGGATGAATAGATAGGATAGTAAAATGATTTATAACTTGAGGACACAATGGGGTCTATTCACGAAGCTGCCAAGGCCAGCCGAGTGAATGACCGATCTGAAATGAAGTGAGCCGAACACTGTTCGGCTATTCACTTCAGGCTGGTACGGCTAATTTCAGCCGTACATCGGCTTGGCCGAACATGCTCAACACAAATTAGACAAACTCCAATTTTGGCCACTATTGTATGTTAGACTTATCATTGTATTTACAACAGATATCCACTTAAAGCATATCTGCAAAGTGTGGTCTGACTCTAATGCAGCCTTTCTCAAGCAGGGTGCCATGGAACACAGGTATGCCTCCTCAGGGGTGCCTCAAAAGTTTGTGGTAGTGGCACACTGATTGGAAGGCGGCAATGAAGGCTGAAGTGAAGGGGGCTCCTGATGTAAAAGGGGAACTCTGGTGTAAGGGGAGGACAGCTGGTTTTAAGGGTGCACTTTGATGTGAAGGGGAAAACTGACTTTTTTTGTGTGTAGTCCCCCTAAAAGCTATAGCTTAGGCTGGGGTGCCTCGAGGTTTTGCATACTTTTAAATGTTGCTGTGACTTAAAAAGGTTGAGAAACGCTGCTCTAATGTATGGGGTCACCCCACCTGAGATATGCATCCAGCAATAAATAAACCAAGTGTGTTTTAATGTGGACACAAGCTTAGGTCTTTAGCAGCTACATACAGAAACACACACTGTACATATTCTAGTTACGTTGCCCAATAGAGTTCCTCAGGGTAAATGTATTGGAAAGTTTAAGTTGAATAATGCTTATAACAGGAGTAGACAAATTATTATGGAATTCAGGAGCCAGAAGGATTTTCTTTTAGGAGCCAACTCCATTAACTACAGAAAACCTCACAAGTTAGGACCCAGATGTAATTTAGGAAGCACATGCCTCCCTGGCTCCTGGGATTGGCCCAGACCTGGCTTATAAACAATGGTATGGAAAGAAAAAAAGGCACCAGGAATCAAATTCACTTAAATAATCCAAAAAGAATCTGCAGCATCTGGTTAGAGGGAACCTTCATCATCCTTGGGGTGTACATACCTTGTTTCCCCAAAAAATAAGACCCTGTCTTATATTTTGTTTTGGTTTAAAAAAACACACACCAGGTTTTATTTTACCATAATACCGGTAGAAGACTTAACCCTTTCGCTGCCAAGGACGTACGTCGTACGGAGCTACAAAAGTGCTAGGCTTCTCAAGTTCCCACTTATGCCACCACCGGCCCTGGGTATGGTCACAACTAGGTCTTATTTTCAGGGTAGGTCTTATATTTTATCAATTCCCAAAAATAGTACTAGGTCTTATTTTCGGGGAAACGGAGTACTGCCCCATATTTACAGAATAACCTGAGGCCATTGCTGGAGCTGTGTTGTTGTTTTATTGGTATCTCTTTTCTCTGGGTTAGCTGACTGACATTTGAAGGTCACAAAGACAGTAAATGGCATCCACAATGACAAATGAGTATTTCTACAAAGATGTCTTTTGTCTGCCACTCCAGTGACATGGGGAGGGCAGAGGTCAGACACGTATTGCACAGCAGCACTTGCATTAAGCACAATAGTTTAGATTAAAATTTGTTACAGCAGCGGTGCTGAAAAGAAAGCGGTATATGATAGACATTTATGCAATGCTTCATTTCACTACAATAACTCTGACATCAGCTGGAGACATGAGAATTCCTGCAAGGAGACCGAGGTCTGTGCACTACATTCCTTTACATCTCTCTGCCATTCTTTAGTTAAATACATTGACCACTTCAACTCTCGCACCTGTTCACCGGACCAGAGCAATGTCTACATTTCTGCTATGGGCCTGTTTATAGGAGAACTATGGGGTACACCTTTTTTTGCATTTGTAGTTTTCTTATGATACAGGAGTACATTTTGCAATGTACTCCTGTAATAAAAAATGCACCATAAGCTTACAATTCAGTGTAATATACTGTGGACAGGGCTAAGCTCTTTGCTGAGAAGCTATCACGACAATATTGTCTGGAGTCAGAGTTTATTCATGTCATGTCATTGGTCTACGAACACTAGCACCTCCATCCCGCAGTTTGTCTTTCGTCCCTGAAAGTATCATTTGATAATACAATACAAGCCCCCTTTTAATTACCCCCCTTCCCTCTCCTCTCCACACTGCTGTCTCCAACAATACAAATACCACATCAGCGCTAAGACCCTCAGTTTGGCTCTCCCTCCTCCTCTCTGCTGTCGTGGGACACACAAGGGGAGAAGAGAGAAATACAGCAGAGGGGAGGAGGGCAAGGATGAAGCTGAACTGACGGTCTTAGTGCGGATGTGTTATGTGTATGTGTATTGTCTGGAGACAGCAGTGTGGAAAGGGGAGAAAGAAAGACAAACTGCAGGATGGATGTGCAAGTGTTATTTCTGATAGGATGTAACCTGAGCGGCTGCAAAAGTTCTCATAAACACGCAGCAGCTCCTACAAGATGCTGTCACTCAGTGGCAGAGGAGGATCCCGACAATATTGCTGGGATTGATTCCCAACCAGGATCGCCCACACCAGAACGCGTGGCACAGCAATGCCTGCCTTCCGGTCCAGTGCGATCGCAAAAAATACTGCATGCCCCCTCCTGCCCAAGAACGCAGGGGGAAATTAGTATGCGATACAGTGCTCTAACTGCTTTGGAGCAAACTGTAAGTGGTGTGAACCGGCCCTTAAATGGCATCATATGCAAATCAAAGCTCAGCCCTTTGAACAGAGAATGAGGCCTTGTTCACACCAAGCGCGTTCCCGGAGCAGAGCAGTTACAGACCAGATCAAAACTGCGTCCAATGTATTCCAATGGTATTTTGGGCTCTAGTTCACATTGCAGCGTTCAATTCCAGAGCATGTAAAAAAAACTGCAGCAAGCCCTATTTTACCTGCTCTGGAACGCATGCAAACGCATAAAACACGCATGCAAACGCCCTGGAAGCCTCATTTTAAACAAACAAAAAAATTGTTTTTTATAACCAAAAACGGCCCGGAACGCATCAAAAACGCGGCACAACCCACTGCACTGCGTGTGCAGAAACTCTTGCAGATCTGGTCTGTATTTGGTGTGAACAAGCCATGAACGAAACAGTGAACGAAACAGTAAATGCAACAGTAGCAACATTGCTGGGTATCAATCCATCTCCCTTCTGTGAAGGGTTTATAAGGGTCACTGGGTCAGAAAGTCCTTTTTTTTTTACAGCAGCAACTAAAATATCTACACAGCATAGTACAAAGCTACAATGCAAGTGTATATTACAATGTTACCTGCTTACATATCTACTTCAGCAGTAAACACAATTGGCAACCTTCATAAACAATCCAGTAAACTCACCTTCAAACTGGTAATGCATAGTCTGGTGGATTCGCTCAGTCACGCTGGACAGCCAGTCTGCGAAGGTCAGGGACACTTGACTCTCATCCATCAGCTGGTTAGGGGCTTAGAAAAAAATAGTGCACATGTATCTAAACAGATTCATTTTCATTGCATGCAAAATACAAATAGTGCTCAACACTAACCAACGCGCCCAGTATTGAAGGGACACCATACATCATTTACATGAAACCATCAGCAATCTATATTTCTGGACTCTGTGAGCCATCTATACCATGTGGGTTCATCTAGATTGTTCTGCAGTTACTTTAGGTGCACATTCATGACACATGCACAAACAATACCATGCACGGTATACATAGGCTGCCAATGGTGAAAATGCCTTCTAAAAATCTATTTGCCTGCCTGTTGTGCTCGGGTAATGATTTTAATACTTGTTAATCACCCACAGGGCCGCCGTCAGGGGTACGGCCGACAGTCAAGTAAGGGGCCCGCCCAGCCTCAGGGGCCCGCAAACCTTACCTGGGTGACGGCCTTACAGGTGACTGAAGGCGGCCGGGCCTCGCAGCACCGGAGGAAGCCGGGGCACCCGCACACTCCACATCGTAACCTCTGATGCTGTGCGAGCCTCCGGTGTCCCCCTGTGTCCACTGCACATTAGGTTTTTAAAGATGGCCGCTGCAAGTAGCGGCAGCCATCTTTAATCCTGGCAAGTGCCCACATCCCATTTAATATATTGCTGAAACGGCAATATATCAAAATGAAAATCATTCCCTGGTGGGGAATCATTATGATCTGCATCTCTTGCTGATGCAGACCATACTGATCGCTCCCTCGTGGTGCCTCTGCTAACATGCAGGGAGCGATTAGTATGCCTGCACCAGCCAGAGTGCAGAGCACACTGATTCTTCACTGACTGAAGCCCAGGGATGCAGCCCCCCTTCCTGCAAAACAGGTAAGCAGGAGAGGGGGACATTTTTTTAATTAACTATTAATTAGTTGTGAGAGTGTGTTTTATTGTGTGTAATTTTTATTTTAATGAAGCTATGTGTGTGTTTTTTAATGAGTGTGTGATATGTGTGGGTTATGTGTGTGATATGTGTGTGTTTTTTTTTAACCATGATTGCTGTTTAAATACAAGCGATCCGCTGTAATGTACAAGCGATCTGTATAGACGCCGGATCGCTAGTACAATACGGCGCAGCCCTCAGCTTCCCGCGCTCATCTGTCCCTCGTGTGAGCCCGTGACCGGTGTGGAGGGTCTCCCCTGACAGATCGGAGGAGAGATCAGCAGCTTCTAGCCACGGATCTCTCCTCCGATCACTGGACATCGGAAGTGAGTGGCATTTCATCACTTCTGGCGTCACTGTACACAGTCTCCGGCTCCTAGAGCCAGAAAAAGAAGATGATGAAGCAGATCTCGGCTTCATCAGCTTCTTTGGGGTCCCTAGGTGACACTAGGGGTCTCCAAGACCCCTGATGTCTCCATAAAGAGGACCTGTCACATTATATTTGCTATTAATAAATTAAGCTGAGTGTGAAAAAAATTGTAAAAATTAAAGTAACAATAAAAAATTCAAAAAACATTTTTTTAACCACTTGAAGTCCGCGGTGTTACACCCCCTTCCTGTCCCCACCATTTTTCAGTATTTAGCGCTGCAGTACTTTGACATTTATTCCGTCATGCAACGCTGTACTGAAACTAATTTGGTACCATTTTTTGGGGGACTCATAGAGCTTTCGTTTGGTGGTGTTTAATATTACCGAAATAAATAAATTAAAAAAAAACAGTTCCCCTATAATAAATTATAAAACATTTATTATTACCCAATTTTTTGGTAAAATATATAAAAGGCGGGGTCACGTCGGGTAAAAAAAACAGCAAACATGTTAAGCCTTACAACCTCAAAAAACGACATTATCAAAAATTTTAGAGTGTAAGCTCCTTTGTGCAGAGACTAATGTGACTGGCTCAGTGTGGCGGCGGTGTGGGGGGGGCCCAGGCCTAAAGCTGTGTAAGGGGCCCCCGAAATTTCTGATGGCTGCCCTGATGACCCAGAATAAGAATGCCTATTAGGAGTTCCTTTTGAAGTAAACCTATACTTAAAGATATAGGAGGGCTGGGGTTTTGTATTTCTCCTTCCAATGTTCTGTCATGCTAGATAAACCATAGTGCTTTGGGAATCCTTTGTCATGTATTGAACATGTATTCATAAAACAAATATACTTGTGTTAGTTTGTACTGAACATGATACATATACATGTGGAACGTTTTAAAAGAAGTAGAGTTTCATGACAGAAGATAGTCTATATGTCTCTTCTGCCATTCAGTCTCTTTCCCTGCCTGCCGTAATTTGTTTATTAATTGTACACAGAATGCCTCGCATGGGCAGTCCAGTGTACAATTCCGACATAGCGACACCCGTGCATGGGATTTAAAGGAGAACTATGACATGAGTGATTTCCACTCACCTCATAGTTCTAAGCCGACCTGTGACAATGAGACTGTCACAGGTCGGCTCAGTAGATAGGGAGGTGAGAGAACACATACCGGGTTCCCTCACCTCTCGATCCTGTCACGGCTCTCTGCTGTGACAGGGGGAGGGCTAGATTCCCCTCTCCGATCTGCCAGCGCTGACTGGCGGAACGGACGGGGGAGGGGGCGGGTACAGCTGGCTCTGCCTCTAGATAGTCAGAGCCAGCTGTCACTCACGCAGCTGGGCGGATCCCGTCATTTAAGTCGGGATCCGCTCCAGGTGCGGCGTCTCAGTATACCGCGAGCTGTAGCTCGCGGTATACTGAGCTTAGGGTAACGGGAGGACGCTAGTTTGTGTCCTCCCGTTACCCCAAGGAGAACTATGGGGAAAAACACTGACCCCATTAGTTCTCCTTTAAGGTCAGCCAATTAGGACTGTCTGAAGACTCTGGACCTGGAAGAAGGCTGGGATGGCCCTGGGGGGCTAACCATTAATTTGAATATACCACTAAATTATAGATGCACAGATATTGGCAGAAAATTGCACTTTTGGCATAATGCTGAAAGTGCCATTTTCTGGCCGATACAGCAGTGTATCCATTCTTTCTCTCCTCCCCGCTGGGCGCTGCTCTGTGTCCCAGCAGGGAGGAGAGAAACTGTTGCAGGCTGCCGAGTGCTGCGGGAGGAGAGCACTGTGAGCAGACGGCATCTCTCTACGCAGAGGCTGAGCTCTCCTCCTCGCTCAGTGACACAGGAAGGAGAGCGAGGTACAAACACTCAATTGAGGACAGATTATGTTTACTATATCCTCAATTATGAATGAATGGGAAGTTATCTACATCACTTCCTGTTCATTCATGATTGTGGTTATAGTAAACATACTCTGTCCTCATGTTATGAATGAACAGGAATTCCTGTTCATTGATAACAGGGGCTGCAGAAAAAGAGATTGAGGACTCTGTGTCCTCAATCTCTTTTTCTATTTTAAAAGGGAAATATCAGGGGTCTGTGTAAACCCCCAATATTTCCCCAAAGCCCCTAAAAGTAAAGTAAAAAAATAAAACATTTAAAAGTTTATTAAAAAAAAACAACAAAAACTGAAAAAGTTTTTTAACCAGTTGACATCCGCGGTGTTAAACCCCCTTCCCATCCAGGCCATTTTTCAGTATTCAGCGCTGCGGTACTTTAACTGACATTTATTCCGTCATGCAGCGCTGTACTGAAATGAATTTTATACCCTTTTTTGGGGACAGATAGAGCTTTCTTTTGGTGGTATTTATTCACCACTGGGGGTTTTATTTTTTTACTATATTAAGGAAAAATTACCGAAATTTAAAAAAAAAAAACAGTTTCCCCTATATTAAATGATAAAACATTTATTATTACCCAATTTTTTGGTAAAATATAAAAGATGGGGTCACGTCGGGTAAAAAGACACTAAACATGTCAAGCCTTAAAATTGCGTGCGCGCGCGAAACCTCAAAAAACGATAATACCCAAAATTGGCCCTAGGCGACGCTTTAAAAGCTGTTACCGCTCATCAGTTTAGTGTTATCAGTGATTGATGGCCCTAAAATGATTGCTCTCACTGCGACGTTCGCGGCGATATGTAACATGTGTAGCGCAATTGTAATTTTTGCGCGCTGGGGCACCGGACGCGTATTTACGTTTATAGGCGCGTAAACGTGGGGGTGGGGGAGTTAAACATTTTGGGGGGGTTTTTTCCCCTTTTTTTATATGTGGCTTTTATTTTATTTTTTTATGTGTTACTTTTCTTTTTTTTTATTTATATATTTTTTTTTTTGCACTTATTGTTATTGCTATTATATAGGGGGCGCGCGCGAGCAGAAAAAAATTGCCGTCTGGAGACGGCAACCCGCAGATGCAGCAGTGCCGTCCGTCCGTTTTTCTACTACGGGCGGACGGCAAGAGGTTAAAAAAACATTTTCGGTTTGACTTTTTTTTCCATTTCAGTTTTGAAATGTTCATTTTGGTGCACCTCTACACTAAATGCAGCTTACTAAACCCCTAAACCTAACCTACTGTATAAAGTAAACCCAACAGCCAGTGTTATAATATGAAAGAAAATTATCACAAAGAAAAGAATTCTATCATACGGATAACACCACTTCTATCACCCAAGCACCACAAAGTCCACAGTACTGAATACATCTTGATGAACCCTCCACAATGAAATGATGACAGGGAATACAAATGTGTGTGTACCAGGTCTCTTTGCTGCTGAATTGACTGGTGTTTTCTTTGCCGCATTCTTCTTCCCACTGTTAAGGGTAGCCTCCTGCACCAGAGAGTTTGTACCTTAAACATGCAAATAATACATCAAGAACAATATTTCAAATGTTTACAGTATCCACTTTCAGGTTATACAAGTGAGAAAGAATTGGGGGAGCTTTATTTGTCAAGAGAAAGAGAGGTGATGCCAGCCCAGCTATCAGTTACATGTCTGTCTTTATGTAGGCACTATGGATATATATATAGGGGGCTAGAAGACCTGGAATACGACAATATACCCAAATACATAATGGCAACATCCATACAGCAGGCTGAACGGATACTACACAGAACATAGCTCTGTTCTCCTTGCGCCTTTATTTCCTTAACCCCTTCATGACTGAGGCCTTTTTTTCATTTTTTGCACCCATGTTATATTCCAAGAAACTGAATTTTTCCATAAATTTAATTTTAAGCAGTAAGAGCTTTAACCAGTTGACATCCGCGGTGTTAAACCCCCTTCCCATCCAGGCCATTTTTCAGTATTCAGCGCTGCGGTACTTTGACTGACATTTATTCCGTCATGCAGCGCTGTACTGAAATTAATTTTATACCATTTTTTGGGGACAGACAGAGCTTTCTTTTGGTGGTATTTATTTACCACTGAGGGCTTTTATTTTTTACTATATTAAGGAAAAATGATAAAAGTCGGGGTCACGTCGGGTAACAAGACACTAAACATGTCAAGCCTTAAAATTGCGTGCGCGCGCAAAACCTCCAAAAACGATAATACCCAAAATTGGCCATAGGCGACGCTTTAAAAACTTTTACCGCTCATCAGTTTAGGCCTAGTTGAAACCTAGGCGTATTGCATATGCACCGTCGCGCGTTTTTTTACCGATTCGCGGTAAAAAAGTAACGCGACAAACGCGCGTTTCCATAGGCTACTTGGCTGTATCCCAATGGAAACGCGCAACAAAATGGCCCAAAGTAGTACATGTACCTTTTCAGGCGTGGGCCGGTGTGTAGCGCGTTAGGGACGGGTCGGAAATACGACAAGGTGGGAACGAGACCATTGATTTATATTTTTGAGCGTTTTGTAGAGCGTTCGTCGAGCGTAGAACGCGCTACAAAACGTTCAGGTGTGAACGAGGGCTGAGTGTTATCAGTGATTGATGGGCCTACAATGATTGCTCTCACTGAGACGTTCGCAGCGATATGTAACATGTGTAGGACAGCACCAATTCAGAGATGATTTGAGGATCTACATCCGAGTGATCTACAGCCGAGTGATCTACAGCCGAGTGATCTACAGCCGAGTGATCTACAGCCGAGTGATCTACAGCCGAGTGATCTACAGCCGAGTGATACACAAAGAAGATACATTTTTGTTAATAGTTAAAGAAATTAAATGCATTTTTAAGAATTAACCCACTTTATACAATGTAGAGCAGACATGTCAATTTACAAGGGCCGCAGGCCAGTACCGGCCTGCCACAAGGGTTTATTAGGCCCTCCAGTCCCAAGCTTTGTACCGCAACAAACAAGGTTATTTTTATTTTTTAGTGTGCGCTCAGGCAGAAAAGTGGCAATTCAGCTGGCCGCCCTCTGAGGAACCTGCACTGCACTTGTAGTGCCCTCACACACAGGACTCCCGGATTGTCATATAATGCACAGGGACTGCTGACACTTTTAGTACCCTCAAGTGATACACAAATAAGATAGTTTTGTTAAGGTACTTGAAAGTTTAGTATCACTTTAAATGTTCTGATCTGCAGAAGTTGTTCAATCAGAATGTCATGGAGGGAGGTGGGTATACAATCAAGTACAGGAGAGATTACGCTGCACATTGCACATCCGCTGATGCACCATGGCAACAAAAGCAGTACAAGTGCACTACATTACTTCAGCAGCTTCCCAAAAAGAAAAGTGCACACTGCAGTCCCAGGAACCACATATATACGGGGTCCTATTCACTTTACAATAGCAGGTCATAGTTTTCTAACAGATGGTCATGTATGTTCCTTTCTTGCTTTACATGTTTTGCAGAGCAGTGTCTGCTTCTTCACAAATCAAAACTGTAATGTTTAGGGATGCACCGAAAGCTCGGCCGCCGAAACATATCGGTTGAAAATGGCAAAAGTACCATCGGCCCTCCTCTGCAACAGTCGAAGGTCCCGTAAATCCTCACGTTCTATACACAGTGTATAGAACGTGGGGACACAGAGGGGCATTCCATCGCTGTAGTGGAGTAGGAGACAAGCTGGAGAAGTGCTGAGACAGCTGGACGGCTTGGAGCTTGATTTTTTTTATCCTAGACAAAAACGAGCACTTAACCCTTGCAGGTCTTCTAACCCTTTAGGAATCTTCAGCAAAGACCCTGGCTGCCTGTTTAGAGAGGTATAATCTTAGGAAAGGAGCAAACCTTTAGGAGCAGTTAGAATCCTATATCAGGCAAGAATGAGACAGCATTCCTCTCCTAAAACTCCAGCAACTGGTCTCCTCAGTTCCCAGACATTTACAGAGTGTTAAAAGAAGAGGGGATGCTACTCCGTGGTAAACATGGCCCTGTCCCAACCTTTTGAGACATATTGCTGCCATCAATTTCAAAATGACCTTAATTTTTCCTAAAATGGTCCATTTTCTTAGTTTAAACATTTGATATGTTTTCTATTGTAATTAAAATCTGGGTTTATGAGATTTGTAAAATACAGCCGAGTGATACACAAAGAAGATACATTTTTGTTAATAGTTAAAGAAATTAAATGCATTTTTAAGAATTAACCCACTTTATACAATGTAGAGCAGACATGTCAATTTACAAGGGCCGCAGGCCAGTACCGGCCTGCCACAAGGGTTTATTAGGCCCTCCAGTCCCAAGCTTTGTACCGCAACAAACAAGGTTATTTTTATTTTTTAGTGTGCGCTCAGGCAGAAAAGTGGCAATTCAGCTGGCCGCCCTCTGAGGAACCTGCACTGCACTTGTAGTGCCCTCACACACAGGACTCCCGGATTGTCATATAATGCACAGGGACTGCTGACACTTTTAGTACCCTCAAGTGATACACAAATAAGATAGTTTTGTTAAGGTACTTGAAAGTTTAGTATCACTTTAAATGTTCTGATCTGCAGAAGTTGTTCAATCAGAATGTCATGGAGGGAGGTGGGTATACAATCAAGTACAGGAGAGATTACGCTGCACATTGCACATCCGCTGATGCACCATGGCAACAAAAGCAGTACAAGTGCACTACATTACTTCAGCAGCTTCCCAAAAAGAAAAGTGCACACTGCAGTCCCAGGAACCACATATATACGGGGTCCTATTCACTTTACAATAGCAGGTCATAGTTTTCTAACAGATGGTCATGTATGTTCCTTTCTTGCTTTACATGTTTTGCAGAGCAGTGTCTGCTTCTTCACAAATCAAAACTGTAATGTTTAGGGATGCACCGAAAGCTCGGCCGCCGAAACATATCGGTTGAAAATGGCAAAAGTACCATCGGCCCTCCTCTGCAACAGTCGAAGGTCCCGTAAATCCTCACGTTCTATACACAGTGTATAGAACGTGGGGACACAGAGGGGCATTCCATCGCTGTAGTGGAGTAGGAGACAAGCTGGAGAAGTGCTGAGACAGCTGGACGGCTTGGAGCTTGATTTTTTTTATCCTAGACAAAAACGAGCACTTAACCCTTGCAGGTCTTCTAACCCTTTAGGAATCTTCAGCAAAGACCCTGGCTGCCTGTTTAGAGAGGTATAATCTTAGGAAAGGAGCAAACCTTTAGGAGCAGTTAGAATCCTATATCAGGCAAGAATGAGACAGCATTCCTCTCCTAAAACTCCAGCAACTGGTCTCCTCAGTTCCCAGACATTTACAGAGTGTTAAAAGAAGAGGGGATGCTACTCCGTGGTAAACATGGCCCTGTCCCAACCTTTTGAGACATATTGCTGCCATCAATTTCAAAATGACCTTAATTTTTCCTAAAATGGTCCATTTTCTTAGTTTAAACATTTGATATGTTTTCTATTGTAATTAAAATCTGGGTTTATGAGATTTGTAAATCATTGCATTCTGTTTTTAGGTAGATTTTACACAGTGCCCCAACTTTTTTGGAATTGAGGCTGTAAATAAGCCCCTTAGTGTCCATTTTTGAAGGGCAGAGATCTTGTGTATCCCCCATAAACATTAGCAGGGAGAATATACAACACACTGGATATACTCACATACTCATACTCACTTACTGGCTGCAGTACCAACCAAGTCATTGACCCAAAAGAAGTAAGCTAATCTGGAAATTCAGAAGTGCATACCTGCATACTTGTTTTAGGTGAGTGACCCACTACTAAGGTAAGAGGGCCAGCATGACAGCCAGGCAATTGGCGATTGCAAAAGACGAGGTCAGCAATTCCAGCCTGTATGTTGCTCTGATGACAGGTTTCATTTGGTAAGTGTTTAAGAATATTACTAAATACATCGGATTATCACCTGGAGAGTCGTCCTTTCTCAGTTTCTTGGGTTTCAGCAATGGTGATGATTCTTCGTGTATCTGGACCACGGTTTCCACAGTCTCCATCTTGCCGTCCGTTTCTAACACTGTTATCTCTTTCAGGCCTGTGCAATTGTAAGAAACAAGTCGATAGTAATATCAATTTCAACAACGGATTGCATTTATAGATCATAAACAACTATGAAGAGGAACAAGGAGTGTCAAAGTTAAACATTTCTTTTTTTGTTGTCGAAGCACCAAAACTGAGCCCCCCTATTATTTTCTTACCTGCACTACTACCATGAAAGAATTGTTTGCATTACCCATAAAATGAATGTTCTTCTTTACGGTTACTGTTATGAAGCCACATGACCTGTGATATGAGCCTCTGACAAAGTTCTCCCTGCTGCGTGATGCTGAGAGAACGCCATGACTTAATGCAGATACCAGAGTGCAGCCTTCATTTTATGACTGAGCCACAAAATGCAGCTCATTGTGTGGTGTATAGTGAAGAGCAGATAGCAATATACATTCTCCGGGTCTGAAGGAACCCCTTAATTGGGCATATTAAACAACATGGGGAGGAGACGGATATATGGAAAAATAGCTGACAGAAGGGAACAATTTTGGCTGTGCTCATAATAACTTTTAGTGGATGTGTCATTGGTGCTGAGAAACCCATTCTGATTTTCACAAAACAGACTGATCTCGGTGGCTTAATGTTCCACTAAAGTTTTCTCTGGAAGGGCCTCTCCGACATAAAGAAGAATGCCGTGGATGAGATTTGGAATGGACTGCGGAAGATAGGCGTCACTGTTACCTGTGAGTTGTCCTGTCCAAGATAGAGCAATGCAAAATCCCCACTGTGCACACAGGCATACTGTTAACCGACCATGTCTGGTCCCCGTGCATCAGTCACGCCCGCTCCCCGTGCATCAGTCACGCCCGCTCCCCGTGCATCAGTCACGCCCGCTCCTAGTGCATCAGTCACGCCCGCTCACCGTGTATCAGAACTGTGTGATACAGAAGTCTAAAATGGCCAAATATTCCAAATAATGTGCACGGGCAAGAATGTGAAAGGCTAATGGTATTGGCGCAGTAGGATTGTGGCAGCACCATATTCCAGAATACGGGTGGTACATGCAATTAGCAGACTACCCTATTACCACCATCCTTTTCAAACACTGTTAATGGGATCAGGTTTAAGACAAACCCATTTTTTTTTTTTTTAAACTCAATTTTAGGGATGCACCGATACTCGTTAAAATGCCCCTATACTAAGTACCGATACCGGCCCTTTACATTTTTTAATGGATTCGGCTGCCGTAAAGTCTCATGCCTGCTGGGGACCTAGCGGTGGCTGTTTACAGCGCTGGTCCGGTCCTTCCCACCACCCGCTCAGCCCTGACGAGACCCTGCACAGCCTTGGTGAGCAACACTGTGTATGTAGTGTCATATTATTCTGCATTGCTGTAAAATGTATTGCTGGGATTTGTAGTCCTCTATAGCTGGTGGTATTCTGCATTGCTGTAAAATGTATTGCTGGGATTTGTAGTCCTCTATAGCTGGTGGTATTCTGCATTGCTGTACAGCTTGGAATCAGTGGCAGAACTACTGGGGTGGCAGTGGTTACAGCTGTGACTGGGCTCTGGTGCTCCACCACCATCCTAACATCATTGTCTGTATTTCTGTATATTCTGGATGAATGAGAACCTTTGCAGACATTAGTCTGTATTGTTCCCGGAAAACTTCACATGACACACACAGAAAAAAGGAATCGGTATCGGTGGAGAGTACTTCAGGAAAAGGATCGGTACTCCTACTCGGTCTTGAAAAAATTATATCAGTGCATCCTAGTAAACTTACATTGTATAGCACGTTATGCACACTTGCTGTTTTTGGAACTTTTTGCTGTGAGATGCAACTGTATCTGCACACCACATTCCAGAACTTAACCTGGCCATACACCTATAGATTATCTGCAGACTTTCTATGGTCAGATGGAAAATGTGCAGCAGATTCCTCCATCTATGCTAAACTGTGTGGATGGAGGAATCTCCCACTGGGCAAAGCTTCAGTATCTTGCTAGTCGGCCCCGTTGGCTGTCAAAACACCTGAACAATGCCTGCATCCAATCAGATCTGTAGATAACCTATAGGTGTATGGCCAGCTTCAGGGTTTGTTCACAATGGATCATAATTACATAGTTACATAGTATTTGAGGTTGAATAAAGACACATGTCCATCAAGTCCAACCCATTGTGTGTGTGTGTGTGTGTAAAGATCCCCGAGTCATCTCGTTTTTAGGAGTACTTGTACCCCTGTATATTACCGTTTCTCAGGAAATCGTCCAAAAGCTTCTTGCCCTCTAGTCTTTGTTACGGAATTAATCGTAAAGAGTTTGTTGCTAATGTCGCTATGACTATGGAACATTTTGTACATGAAAATCATGTCCCCCCTTAATCTCCTAAGTTCCAGCGTGAACATATTTAAATTTAGTAACCGTGTCTCATAGCTCTGGTCCTCCATCCCTTTGATGAGTTTGGTCGCCCTTCGCTGGACCCTCTCCAGTTCAAGGACATCCCCTCTGTGTACCGGTGCCCAAAACTGCACCGCATACTCCAGGTGAGGCCGAACCAGTGATGTGTAAAGTGGCAAAATTATAGACTTATCCCTGCAAAACATTCCCTTCTTGATGCAGGACAGGACTCTATTAGCTTTGCTTACCGCAACCTGGCACTGTAATCTATTATTGAGTTTATGGTCTACAGTGACCCCCAAATCAGATGTTAAGCATTTGCTTCATCACCCGCTACAGGACAATTAATAGGCAATAGACAATCCTGTTTTCAATCCACTTCATCTATGCAAAACAATGCCGTGTAATGAAAAAAATACGACTGCTGCTTTTTTGGTGCCTTGAAGTTTTTCCCGTCCACGTCAACAAAAATGAGGTCTCTCAAAAGTTAGACCAGAGCTACACAAGGGCTTTCCATTCCTTGCAAGTGAGAGATTTCATCACGTACTGGCAGTCATTACCTCAGAGCTAAACAGGACATTTTTAGCAACTCCGTAAGAAAATCTCAATCAATTGTTCTCCGAGTAGCAACTGTTCAATGCCAGATGGAACAAATGGCTCCCTATGGGGTAAGCTACATGGGTAGAATTCTGTAATGATCAATTGTGTATGACTGAGTTTTCTCATTTGCATAGCTATCAACTGCGACTTCTTGCAATTAATGGCTAGCGATTTCAGGAGCACAATTAGGGCTCATCTGGACGGACGGTTAGCTTACAGCACTCAGGTGCAGCTCAATGTCACATCTGGACGTAGCAGCATACAAACTGAACAATTTGTTGCATCCAGAATTGCCAGCCCTGGATGCATAAAGCTGGCCATCCACCTGAACGGAAGAAATTGATCAACAAAAACAGCGTGTCGATCGAGGAATCCCGCTGTTTACATTGTATTCTGACAGGTGCCGCCACAGACAGAATACCCACTCAGAGTGGGCAGCTCATTGGCTGCTGGCTCTGATCGCACTGAGATTTTTCAGCCGGCTCCTTCGATCAGCTGATCGAGGAATTCCGGCTGAAAGGGAGCCGACAGACCCACACACTGTGCGAATTTTCGGCCAGTACATAAAAAATTGGCTGTTCAAGTCAGTCGGTGACCCTAATTGCGCACAGCGGCGGCTGGCCATGGCTGTTGACACAAGTGTGCATGGGGCAAGTTTCTCTAACAGTATGAATCATTGATTCTCACTGGTGTCCGCTTATTTGTGAAAGCCTTTAACCCCTTCGTGACTGACGACGTACAGTGTACGTCGCCAGCATCGGGGCTGTTTAAACAGACTCCCGGCGACTTTTGCCGCCGGGACTCTGTTTAAACTTGTAGAGCCGACTGTCGGCTTTACAACAGAAGCGATCCTGGCGACTTACCTGTCGCCAGATCGCTTCTGCGTCCCGAAGAAGGGCCCCCCCCCCCGCCGGACACCCCCGCCGTGCTTCCCGGGCTCCGTTGCCCCTCCTACGGGCCCGGGACCGGCGATCTTTGTGTCCGCGGGGAGCTGGGGAGGAGGTCGACGAACTTCCGTTCATCGATCCCCTCCCCGTTCTATGGGACCGGGAGCGATGCAGATTGCATCACTTCCGGTCCCTGGGCTGTCAGTTCTGGGCTCCTGCAGCCCAGCTATAAGCTATTGAAGTGCGATCTGCACTTCAATAGCTTATTTCCAGTGTAAAGGTGACACTGAGGGTCTTTTGGACCCCCAGCATCACCTTAAAGAGGACCTGTCACCACCATCTGCTATTACATGGGGGGGCTTGCAAGCCCCCCCATGTGATAGCAGTCAAAGTAAAGTAAAAAAAAAAAAAAAAACAGTTTTTAAAATTAAAATGAAATAAAATAAATCTAATAATAATAAAAAAAAATTTAAAAGTACCCCGCCCCCGCGCGTCGCCACGTAAACACGCGTCGGGTGCGCCTACGCATGAAAACGACGAACGCGCTACACATGTTGGGTATCGCCGCGCACGCCGGAGTGAGAGCAATAATTCTAGGGCCAGTATTTTGGGGTATCTCTAAATTGATGACCTGTGGGGGCTTTTAAAGTGTCTTTTATTGATTTTTTGGGGTACTGCAGTTTTTCGCCGTTTCACGGTCGCACGCAATCTGTAAACTGGGCATGTTGGGTATCGTTTTACTCGTTGTAACCTCATCTTTTATATTTCATTAAAAAAATGGGTAATTTGTTGTGTTTTGGGGCATTTAATTAAATTTGTCACTAAATTTTGGGGTTTAATAAGGAGTTGCGCTAATATTGCGCAACATAAAAATTTTCAACTACCACCATTTTATTCTATAGGGTCTTGGCATTCAGAAAATATATAATGTTGGGGGGTTTTACGTCATTTTCAGGCCTAAAATGTGGAATATAACATGGGTGCAAAAATGGAAAAAAGGGCCTCAGTCATGAAGGGGTTAAAGTCATTTTAAACTCTCAAACCTTTTCAATAATGACTCCACATAAACCAAATATATATTGGCCAGCAAAGTCTTTCTTTACATTTTTGACCAAGCACTTTACAGTCATCATGTTTCCATCAGCTCCAGCTCTCTCAGCTTGGCTTCCCTGAACCTCCCGTCCAGTACAAGATCACAAGGGAGAGCACAGAATCCAGCAGATGTATAACTACTAGCTTGGAGAAGGGAGGAAAGAGAAGCAGGGAGCAGGGAAGGGGTTTATCTTGGTGTGCTGATGCTATGTGATTGTAGACACACACAGGTTACTAGCACACACACAAGTGTGACTCCATAGGACCCTGCAAGGGAAAGGAGCCACCCTAATACAGGATATCAGGGCCAGTGCTATGGGAGCAGCTGATTCTGCAGGAAACTAAAACTTTTAAACATCAAGAAGCAGCATCCATTGTAAGTGATTCATCAACATTTAAAAAACCTTAAAAACGTTTTTAAGATCACTTTAACCTTCTAAAAAATTCCTGTAAAGCTCTAACCTGTTGAGGTGATTGCTAGAAAGTGGTTCAATCTCTCAGCAGCAAGAGATTAATAAAGCTCAGGTACCATAGCCTTTAAAGGCCAACTCCGGGCAACATTTTTATTAAAATGATTTTCGTCTAGGAACTAAAATAACAAAGTTATACTCACCCGACCCTCGGAGACGGCCAGCTGTAACAGAGCTCCCTCCAGCCTCTCTCCTCCTACAATTTAGTGTCCCTTGGCGTCCTCATATCCTATACACCATGGAAAGGCATGACGCTGTGTGAAAAGCTGACGGAAGACTCAGGATTTCTTATGCTAGCCCCCAGTGCTTTGAGGTTTCCTTGGTGTCTTCCTAATCCCCTGATTCTAGGCTCAGAGTGTAGAACGTGATAACTCAGGGACCTTAGACTGCTGCAGTGTGGGGGGGGGGAGAAAGGCTCCAGGATCCGGTCTAACAACAAGCTGGATTGGTGGATCAGGCGAGTACAACTTTTTTTTATTTTAGTCCCCAGACGAAAACCAGCAGTTAACTCTTGCAGTACCCCACCCAAGCGTTAATACAAATTTTGCCCGGAGTTGTTCTTTAAATACATCAGTGCGACATGTTAGCACATGCCTTCTGCTGCTAACAAATCCTTACAAATCATCTGCCCTTTGTACTTCAGGGACAGGGCGACGTTCATTGCTGGACGCATTTGCATGGTGTGTATGTAATGCATTGCAATGAATCAGCCGAAAACTAAAAAGCGGGTTTGTATGGATAGCCTTTCGCTACATTAATATGACCGACTGCGTTATGTTTTTTGTTCCTGGCATCATTGTCACAGAAATGCATTTCTTACCTTCAGACATGACGTAGAAATGTTCTGTGAACTGTTCGGAGAGGATGTCATCACTGGCGAAGGCAGCCAGGCAGGTGTAGTAATGAACACATTTGTCCAGGATCTCGGTCTTAGATGCTGCTGCTTTGGACTCGCAGGAACACTGGAAGAGGTGCCCCACTCCTTTCTGGAGGCCTTCCCTCCGCGTCAGGTAGACGTGAAGGTAACCAAGACTGTTCTGCTGCGTGATTTTACACCGCACTACAAAGATAGATTTGGTCACCTTCTGAACCATTGGGCCCAAGCACTCACTCGCCAGTTCCCAGATGTCCTGCTTGATTTCTGTCGGGATCTGCATGGCATTAAGGACTGAACTTTTCAGCTGAAGCGCCTCGGCTTCCACTTGGCAATTTAAGGCCATCTTAATGTGCTGGCACTGATTCTCTACCACCCCCCGAGCTGCGGCTTTAAGACACCCGGGGGCGAAACATCGTCCTGAGCTAATGTGAGTGATTATTGTGCCCTCGGCCGTCTGGATGGTGGTCTCCGAAATCCCCAGTACCACCAGACATCGATGGTCAGGTCCTTTGTCCCTCTGTTTGACTGAGAAGATCTGCATGTCAGAACCAGTGAGCAGCTTCACGGCATCCTTAGTGGGTTGCTTGACGTCTCGACACCGGAATACAGTGCCGCAGCTCTTATTCTTGCAGCTGAGGCCCCGGGTTCCATTATAGGTACCGCAGTGTGGGCACTTGCGGACACCTCGCAGTGTGGGTTTTCCCAAGTTGGAGAGGAAGTCTGGAACTTTTGGTTTGGCAGTATTGGGCTCCATCATTGCTTAAGGCCTAAAATAACAATAAAACAAAATTAGACTTTATTCCCTTTCACAGGCAGCCGCCATGAAAACCAACACTAATCTTCATTCTAGTGACAGGAAGCAGATATTTATAGTTCCATTTATCCACCCACACACACATGCACATTGAAATCATTCATTAGTTACACCAGCGTTTCTCAAGCTTTATTCAGTCACATCACCCTTTAAAAGTATGCAAAATTTCGAGGCACTCCACCTTAAATATAAAAAACACAAATTGTAAAAAAAGACACATGGGGGGGAATTTACCAAAACCGGAGAAGCTGTGCATAGCAACCAATCAGCTTCTCTCTTCAGTATGTTCATTTCTGATTTGAAAATGAAAGGGAGAAGCTGATTGGTTGCTGTGCACAGCTGCTCCAGATTTTGTCTGCTCTAGTTTTCATAAATTCCCTTCATGATCTCTACAAAATTCATACAGGACCCTTGTGTAAGATAGGAGTCTGGCATGGATTATAAGGGAGGGGCATAAGACACATGGTCTCTACAAAATTCATACAGGACCCTTGTGTAAGATAGGGGTCTGGCATGGATTATAAGGGGGGAGGGGGGCTTGCAGGAACACAGAAAAAGTGATGTCCCCCTTTTACATCAAAATCCCTCCCAGTCTTCACATCAGGAGCGCCCCCCCCGTCACATCAGGGTCATTCTCTCTTACATTAGCACCCCCCCCTTCATATTAGAGTCCTCAGTCCCCCCTTCGCATCACAGTCCTACCATCACATCGGGAGCTGGCAGCTGGC
Source organism: Nanorana parkeri (assembly GCF_000935625.1). Taxonomy (NCBI): domain Eukaryota; kingdom Metazoa; phylum Chordata; class Amphibia; order Anura; family Dicroglossidae; genus Nanorana; species Nanorana parkeri. The sequence continues at coordinate 1,310,147 of NW_017306633.1, forward strand.
CTGGACACAGGGAAACATCCGTCCTTTTCTGAATGGATCCCACCCTCCCCAGATTAACATCATTCCTTTTCATAGTGCTGATGGCCGGCTTGCACCATGGAAAGGCCTGATGCTGTGTGAACATTTCAAGGCAGGCTCCAGGATCTCCTATGCTAGCCCCCCAGTGCTTTGAGGTTTCCTTGGTGTCTTCCTAATTCACTGATTCTACCCTCTGAGACCTTTTGTCTTTGTTTTTCCTCCCATGTCTGTTGCTCTGCAGCTTGTTCTTTCTTTTCTCTTTACTTTCTACCTCTTTCCATTCTTTCCCCCCAACCCTCCCTTCCCTTTCCCCACTCGGCGATTATTCTACCGGATCGCCTTTTATTTTTTGCCTCGTCTGACAAGGAAATTCTACTCCAGCCGCAATTCATTGTACGATCTGTCTTTATGAGCCCATAACAGTTGGCCACACGTTTGGGCTATAATGGCCGCTCATTTGATGGATATCGGTGAGTCCTATAGGCTGCACCACGTGACCTAATTTCAAGGTTATTTCGAGGTGTCATTTTTACCTGCCGATTGTGACGAGTTTTCTCTATCGCCCTGATGTTATTCAGCAAAGCTTGTGTACACTTTGTTCACACTCTGGCTGCAGCGTCAAGTCACTGGTGCCTATTGCGGATTATGTTCTGGTGCCTGTTTGGTTAAACTAATACAAAATGCTGTGAAAGAAAATGTCAAGGTACCTCTCAGGAAGGCAGAAGGCACCCTGGTAGAGAAAGGCTGGTTGATACATGGAGGGACAACCTTAGGCTCCATTTAGGGCATAGTGCGAGCACACGTTCCCGGGACTTTATTTCTTGCGTTTGGCATGCATCCCCATTGAGTACCTGGACGTGTACCAAATACGGAAAAGCGCTACATGTCCGTTCGGCATTTTCCCTGTATGTGGAGAAAAAATGCATTTGCTCAGCCACGTTTGCTCAGCAAAATGCGTTTGCTCAGCTCCATGTTTTAACCCCCTCAATATCGACATGTTGATTCATTTTCAAATAACTGTATAGTTTCAGGGGGGGGGGCAGACAGAATCTATGCGATCCAGTGCGTTTCGGCCACAAACCATGCCGGAATGCTCTGTAGATGGTGTGAACCGGCCCTAAAGCCTGTGAAGCCCTAACACCAGTGGCGGAACTACCGCCGGTGCAGGCGCACCAGGGCCTGTGGAGATACTGATCTTAACATCTGACAATCCAAAATGGGGGGGCGCCCCGCGACGCACTGAAATGGGGGGGCCTGTCCGCCGGCCGCTGTGAGGAGGGAGCCGCGGAACAAGGAGGCACTGAAGACAGCCCTGTAGGTACATCATGGGGCCTTGGACGGCAGTGAGGACCCAGCAAACAGAAGACACACAGGAAACAGGTGAGGACAGAACACCAGCCAGAAGAGGTACGGGGAAATAATTCATTAAAATAATTATTATTTGTAGCCTAATGTTGTATAAAGTACTGTTGCAGCAATGCACAATGGGACCCCCTATAGAGGACTACAAATCTCAGCAGTACTTTATACAGAAATGCTATTGTTATATAAAGTATTGTTGGGATGTGTAGTCCCCTATAGCCTGTGCCATTCTGCATTGCTGTAAATATTAGAGATGCACCGATATATCGGCCGCCAAAAGACGTCGGCCGGAAATGGCACTTTTGGCTAAATGCAGCGCATCCGTGCTTTCTTTCCTCCCCGCTGGGCGCTGCTCTGTGTCCCAGCGGGGAGGAAAGAAAGTGACAGCCGGCCGAGCGCTGCGGGAGGAGAGCGCTGTGTTTGTAGTTTTTTTTTGGGGGGGCGGGCCCAAAAAAAATAATCTTGCACCAGGGCCCTTTGTTCATTAGGTCCGCCACTGCCTAACACACTGCACATGGAGGCGCGCAAAGCAAAGGAAAGCGGCGGTGAACGGAGCTTTGCATGCAGCGTGTCTAGCAATATTCTCCCCCGTGCTCAGCTAGGCAAGATGAAAAATTGAATCTGTAGCCAATCGGCTCACACGTATCAATCTGCATGCGAGGACATGAGTTCACGGGTGCAGCCAATCAGATTCCCCCAGAAAAGGCGGGAATATAGCCCCAACCCTAATCAGAATGGCCAATCATCAACCTCCACATCGACCCCATGACATCGCTGTGGAGGTTGATGATTGGCCATTCTGATTAGGGTTGGGGCTATATATCAGCTGTGTTTATGTGCACTTACACTGTATGTTTTACCTGATGAAGGGGATCCTTTGTGACACCGAAACGTTTGTTGTTTTTTACCACGACGCACGTCAATAAATAGACGTATTTTGCAAATTTGGAGTGCTGGTGTCTCTGCTTTTTCTCACGATTGTTACGGCTGCCACCCGTTGATTACCGCAGCACCCAATTCTTGAAGGGATTTACACGGTCAGGAGTGCGATGGGACCATGGACTAACCAGCACTTGATAACGACACGCCAAACACAGCCACTAAAACATGCATTCAGCTGCAAGCATCCCACGTTTTTTCCTTCCCTCCACGCATTTTAAGGCACAGAGAGAAAAAAAAAACAACATGGGACACTTGCAGATGAAAGTGCTGCATGAGCTACTTTGCCATTGAAATCAATAGACGGAACGCAGCAAAAACCCAGCGCAAACATGGGTTTGCACGCATTCCTGCATCATGTTGTAGCGTGAACATGGAATTATGGCGGCCATACACCTATTGATTTGAGATCAATCACATAAGTGATTCATCATCAATCATAGTAATGGAACGATGCAACGCGCAGCGAAAATCCAATCCATCAGAAACAAACTATTGAAAACAGCCATTAAGGCCTCATTCACACACAACGCAAGCAAAATTGTATATTGCGTATATACGAGCGTATATGCGTGCACTATATGCAATCCCAGAATGCATCACACGTAATGGAATTTTTAATGTGCTGTACGCACGTACGCTCATAGACGCGCGCATCTCTGTTCCTGCGCATATATATATACGCTACGCAAATATACGGCTCTATACGCGGCTGTGTGTATGGAGCCATTTATTTGTGTAGGTTGCATATGGTACAATACGCGCGTGTACGTGCGGCAGTGTGAATGAGGCCTTAATCATGTGATTGTCAGCATGGATTCAGCTCAGGACTCAACATTAACACTGCTGGGCATAGCCAATGACACACAGCAAGGAGCCGAGCACTAATGACAGCAAACAATCACAACCCGTCTTTTAATGAGGTGCTGACTGTAAGGAGGACTCTGATTGGCTATCCCACATTGTGGTCTGTCTGCCCAGTAGGCTCATATGGGAGTGAAACACTCCACACAGACAAGTCATTCTCACAGACTGGCAGCCCTTCAGGAGGTCCCTGTGTCCCCCGACCTCCCACTGTCTTCTATCCTCTGCCTCTTCGTACCCAAACTCAGCACTCCAGCGCTAAGCTACCAGTGACGTCACTTCCGGCACTCACCCTCTGCGCCGGAGACGTGGCTATCACCGTTATAAAGCAGCCGCTGTAGAGCCAGTCCCCCCTCACCCTCCACTGTACTCACTTCGGAGCTCCTCCTCTTTCCCTTACCTGTAACGGGAACGCTGCTCGGGGGCCCTAGCTCCACAGCCGGGCCCTTGCCTCACACCCTTCTCCGGAGCGCCTTACAAACGCTGCGAGCTCTGTAACAAAGGGAGCGATTGAGCGGGCCGGGTCACATGATGCGTGATGTCACCCAGGGCTGGTGGGAAATGTAGTTCTATCGGATCCGCGGCGCCTGTTGTGTGGCGATGTAGCGCAGATGCAGAATGAAATGTCCCGGCATGCCCCGGGCGCAAGAGGTGAAGCGGCATTGCGTAGCTGTGTTGTGTGCTGAGCCTGCATGTCCTTGGATGGGCTGCTAGTCACTGGATGGGCTGCTCATTGCTGGAGGTCTGGGGAATGGGCTGCTCATTGCTGGAGGTTTGGGGAATGGGATGCTGGATGTCCATGGGTGGGCTGCTTATCATGGGATGTCGGGGTATCGACTGCTCATCGCTGGATGTCGGGGTATCGACTGCTCATCGCTGGATGTCGGGGTATCGACTGCTTATCACTGGTTGCACACAGCATGTCATCGCACTCTGCTTTATCCCCCCACATCTTAGAATATAAATATTAAAGTCTATCTAAACCCCAAACCAGCATTGTAATACAGTATATATCAGCTGACCGCTCCTTAGAGGTGGGGGCTGCATTACTTTTCTTTTTTTTTTAGTTGTTTTTCCCCTTTATTCTAACCTGATGATTCAGCCAGTAACACACTTCCTGTCCTAGGGTGACAACGCTCATTTCTCCACTGTATCTATGGAGAAGCAAAAGAGCCAGCCTTGGAGAGTATTGTTAACCCATGGAGAGGGTGGTGTGAGAAGGACTAATGTACATGGGTCATGTATGATTATATGTAGGATCTTCCCAGCAGCGAGATCCTATGTCATATCTTATACTGTATAGAATTGGATGCTGTTTACTGTAACTAGTATCCCACACGTCTTCAATCTTGCAGTCAGTCTATTGCAGGGGTGCCCATTAGATAGATTGTGATCTACCAGTAGCTCTCAAAGCTGATGCTGGTAGATCACGAAAGGTGTGAATGGCGGCCCCTTTATTCCATTTTGGTATATTTATTTAGCTGTGCACACATGATTACCTATTAGCCTGAGTCTGCTGAGCCAAGCTCCCTGACACCTTTCTGGGGGATACTGGTGGTTGAAGTGCTATGTATTACATCAAAGAATATTAGTTTACTCAGCCTGTTGCACAATACAGCAAGGTGAGCGGGGAGAGAGAGAGAGGAGGGATAGCCAAGAGAGTGAAGGGGAGAGAGGAGAGAAAACAAGGGGAGTGAGGAGAGACAGCCAGGGGAGTGAGGAGAGACAGCCAGGAAAGAGAGAGCGAGAAGAGACAGCCAGGAAAGAGAGCGAGGAGAGACAGCCAGGAAAGAGAACAAGGAATGACAGCTAGGAGAGAGAGAGGAGAGACAGCCAGAAAAGAGAGAGAAGAGACAGCCAAGAGAGAAGAGACAGCCGAGAGAGAGAGGAGAGACAGCCAGGAAAGAGAGAGACAGCCAGGAAAGAGAGAGAGGAGAGACAGCCAGGAAAGAGAGAGAAGACAGCCAGGAAAGAGAGAGAGGAGAGACAGCCAGGAAAGAGAGAGCGAGGAGAGACAGCCAGGAAAGAGAGCGAGGAGAGACAGCTAGGAAAGAGAGAGCGCGGAGAGACAGCCAGGAAAGAGAGAGCGAGGAGAGACAGCCAGGAAAGAGAACAAGGAGAAACAGCCAGGAGAGAAAACAAGGAATGACAGCTAGAGACAGAGAGCGAGGGAGGTTTTTTTTAGTTGGAAGAACCTCATTTAGCTCGTTATTTGAAAAGTAGATCTTAACACAAACATTGTGGGCACCCCTGGCCTATTGCAATGAAGTTAAGTCATCGCTCTGTTGTTCAGTATCCTCATGGGCACCACCCTGAACATGGACCGGAGAAAGGCAAGGAGAGGGTCATCTGAGGAGACCAGCATGTGAAAAGTGAAGGCTATGAGATCATCTATAAGCAGCTTGGTGTTCCAGGGATTACAGTTGCAAATAGAATTAAGTTTATGGTCCATGTAATGTAGCCAACCTCCCAGGACGTGACCACAAGAGGAAAATCATTGATCATCATTCTGATGGAGACGTCATGCCCATCATCCCAACAACAGACAACCTCTCCATAGGAATGAATGTGACTTTTTCATGCCTGTGCATAAGTATGGGAATGACAACATTATACACCGATCAGCCATAACATTATGAGAGGTGAATAACATTGATTATCTGCTTACAATGGCACCTGGAAGTGGGGGGGTATATTACAATGGCACCTTGAAGTTGGGTGGGGGGTGTATTACAATGGCACCTGGAAGTGGGGGGGTATATTACAATGGCACCTTGAAGTTGGGTGGGGGGTGTATTACAATGGCACCTGGAAGTGGGGGGGTATATTACAATGGCACCTTGAAGTTGGGTGGGGGGTGTATTACAATGGCACCTGGAAGTGGGGGGGTATATTACAATGGCACCTTGAAGTTGGGTGGGGGGTGTATTACAATGGCACCTGGAAGTGGGGGGGTATATTACAATGGCACCTTGAAGTTGGGTGGGGGGTGTATTACAATGGCACCTGGAAGGGGGGGGGGGGTATATTACAATGGCAACTGGAAGTGTGGGGGGGGATATATTACAATGGAACCTGGAAATGGGGGGATATGTTACAATGGCACCGGAAAGTGGGGGGATATATTGGGCAGCAAGTCAACATTTTGTACCTAAAGTTGATGTGTTGGAAGCAGAATAAATGGACACATGTAAGAATTTGAGCGACATTGACGAGCGCCAAATTGTCACGTGTAGACGATTGGGTCAGAGCAACTACGAAACTGCAGCTCTTATGGGATGTTGCCAGTCTGCAGTGGTCAGGACTTACCCAAAGTGGTCCAAGGAAGGAAAACCAGTGACGGGGTTATGGGTGGTCAAGGCTCATTGATGCATGGGGGGAGGGACGGCTGGCCTGTGTAGTGTGAGCCAATAGAAGAGTTACTTTAGCTCAGAATGCTGAAAACGGTAATGCTGGTTGTGATAGAAAGGTGTCTGAACACACAGAGGGCAAATTTATCAAAACGGGAGCAGACAAAATCTTGAGCAGCTGTGCCTGGCAATCAGCTTCTCTCTTTCATTTTCAAATCTTAAATGAACAAACTGAAGAGAGATGCTGATCGGTTGCCATGGGCAACTGCTCCACATTTATCTGCTCCAGTTTTGATAAATTCCACTCACAGTGCATCGCAGTTTGTTGCTCTGACAGATTGTGGCGAAGGCGTAGGAATGCACTAACGGCCTCTGAGTGAGTGTTGTCCGCAATCGTAGTTGAAATTTGGCCCATAAAATCAAGCACACCTACTTCCTCCTCCCTGGATAAGGTAGAGGAGGGGACCAGACCGAGCTAAAGACAAGTTTCATAAGTGTAATAACTAAACTAGGGGACAACGATTCAGTCTGTAGGTGTCAGGTCCTTGAAGTAGTAGAGATCCCTTGCTGTACTCCTCACCGGATCTCCCATAGACCATGGATGGTGCCGTCAATTCAGATATATGTTCAGAAATGTCACAACACACCGAGATGATTTGTGCACTCAGATGCAAGCCCTTTTGGGGCCGCTCAGGGTCCCCTTCATCAGGCTCATCGTTCAGAGTGGCAATAGGTGTCAATAAATGAACGTTTTCTGATTGCACACATCATCTTGGTGTGCTGGTGACATTTCTGAACAGGTCCTTGAAGAAGGACACTGCAGGTTGCCCCAGAACATTTAGTGAATCATGAAATGGAGAACCCTGATTCAGTGAGATTGCTCCCCCTCTCACAGGATCTAACATGTTGCCCTGCATTTAAAAAAAAAAAAACTTGGGTGCTCACAAAGCTGCGGAGAGCGCATACCCGAGAGATGGAGGAATGGTGCCGGAAGTCCCAGGAACCACTCACCACCCTAGTATGAGCGGTGACAGGATTGGATTCCGAATACAAACTTCTTGCAGACGTGTTCTACGCAAGTAAAAATTAAAACTGTGTGAACATTCTATATGGAGCAACCAAACCCACAAGATCACACTAGCATAAGTTGAAACACATGCTGAAAAATTATTTTCCACAGGCAAGGAATAGTTATATAGAAGTTACATCAATATATGCACTTGAATGTAGTTGTTAATCCCAGTGGTCACATATATAAACAGGTTTATTTTTTTTTAATAAGTACCAAGTTCTTTAGTGGTAGGTGATCGTATTTTGTCCAGTTTCCATAGACATCACAAATGTGGATGTTTCTACCATGGGGGGATTTTTATACCTTGGCAGGAAAGCACAGGACATCAATATATTGGGGGAGGAGGTTATTTAATGCATTGTTTTGTGTATCAACCTTTTTTAATGTGTGTGTCCTTTTTGCTTAATAAAATGGTGCTACAATAAAGGTTAAGGAAAGTGGTAAGCTGCTTTTATACAAATCAGTAAGTAATGATAATCAAATGTTTGTAGAGTGCCCGGCAGGTTGTCTTTTATTAGGTGTGGTCGATGATGTTCATACCATGGACTCCAAACCTTTTATGCCTCTATAGTGGTCTATGATGTTCATACCATGGACTCCAAACCTTTCATGCCTTTATAGTTATTAGGGCCCCGAGTCATCTCTGCTTAGGGGAGGGGAGGTTGGGGTAAAAAGGAGAACACAACCTTGAGCAAGAGGCCCCAAGACAACCTTATTCCTGCCAAGCATAAGCAAGGCTGCCAACTCAGAGACCCTCCTTGCAGAGGAGACCGCAACAAGGAAATCCACCTATTGAGACTAATGAGGATCAAAGGGTGGTCTGGTAAAACGTAGAGGGGGGCCCCCACAGAGAGACTGATGCAAGTGGCACCTTGGATAATGAATGGTATGAAACAGGAAATTGCCTAAAAGATCTAAAGCTGGCCATATACCTATAGATTATCTGCAGACTTTCTAGGGTCAGATGGAAAAAGTGCAACAGATTCCTCCATCTACACTACACTGTGTGGATGGAGGAATCTCCCACTGGGCCAAGCTTCAGTATCTTACTAGTCGGCCACGCTGGCTCTCAAAATACCTTAACAATGCCTGCATCCTATCAGATTGTTCAGGTATTTTGAGAGCCAGCGGGGCCGACTACTAAGATACTGAAGCTTGGCCCAGTGGGAGATTCCTCCATCCACACAGTGTAGTGTAGATGGAGGAATCTGTTGCACTTTTTCCATCTGACCATAGAAAATCTGCAGAGAATCTATAGGTGTATGGCCAGCTTAAATGTATCCCTTACTGGTGGTCAGCATGGGGCGCTAATCCATACTCTCCACACTCAAAGAAGAGAACAGAAAAAAGAAGGTTCTGGATGGGAGCATCATGTAACTGTGGCTTTAGGCATTTCAATGTTTTATTTGATGCAATGATCAGTTAGAGGGGGTGGGATGGGGATAAACCAAATTCCCAGAGATGAGCTTTAGCCCCCATTCACACTGTAATCGGCCCGCACGTACAGCTGCGTGCATGGCTGTACCAAGCAGCTCCCGGGAAGGACAGGTGCTGCGTATGATTAGTACACAGCCCCCGTCCGTGTGAGCATACTCGTATGCTGACAGGTTAGATCCTGTCTGCTTCCGAGCCGGAAAACACGCACCCCCGCCACAGACCTGCACTTGAGGTGAGCATACGGCCACATACTCCCATAGAGAAGGATGGGGGCTGCGTACTAATCACACGCAGCACCTGTCCTTCCCGGGAGCTGCATGGTACGGCCGTGCACGGAGCTGTACATGCAGGCTGATTAGTGTGAATGAGGGCTTAACCAAAACTTGAAGCAGTTTCACACTTTTGCACACTTGAGCTCTCTTATTGCCCACTGCCACTAGAATTGCATAGATCAGATGCATTGCCCTGGTTGGCCTATCGTGATATTCACCTCAGTCTGCTGTTCATACGCATGGCCAGTCCCTTTAATTCTCAAATATTAAGCATGCACATCTTTAAAGCAGCTTAAACCAGAAACAAAAACACATCAGGCTAGTTCATTAAGAATTTATCACATTTTGAAATCATTTCGTTACACAGGAATATAGCAGTTCTCATTCCTGTTTCCACAGAACTGTTTTGATCACAGAAGATAAAAATCCTTGAGAAACAAATCCAGTGGGGATTTTTTTTTTTTTTCCTAGGCTCCTTCTTAAGCAGTTCTCATTCCTGTTTCCACAGAACTGTTTTGATCACAGAAGATAAAAATCCTTGAGAAACAAATCCAGTGGGGATTTTTTTTTTTTTTTCCTAGGCACCTTCTTAAAAGGAGGAGGGGAAAAAAAAATAATCAAGACAGGTCCTCGTATACAGGCTCAGATCATGTCACATTAGTTTATATGTTGAATAAATTTAACCCTTTGTTCACTGAAGGGGAGCCAACAGTGATCGTCTTCAGCCCTCCAAAATGTCAAATTTAAGGCGCAAAAAAAAAAAAAAAGTTAAAATGGTCTAGATACAAAATTTATGTAAACAAACAAAACGGGCCACAATTAATTTTAAACAGTGTGTACAATCTGAATAGGAAAATTTTTTTTTTTTTTTTTCCCACATTGAAGGTTTCAAGGAAGGAAACAAAAACTAAACCTCCACAAAACACAACGTCACAAATATTGTACAATTAAACTTTATAATACATCTCAATTCATACTAGGAATGCAATCTAAAACTGCACGCTACATCAGTGAACAAAAGAAAAAGAAAAAAAAAAATTAGACATTTTTGTGCAATTTTCTGCCCAAAATGGCAGTGATCCCTGCATTGTTTTTTTGTTATTATTTCAAATGAACTTAACCCTTTTGCTGCCAAAGAAGATCTGGCAAGGCTTGGCTGCCCTCTTCAAGAGAGACCGGGTTAAGTAACAGTTACATATAATATAAAAAAAATTAAAATGAAAAAAAAAAAGAAGAAAAAAAAAAAAGGAAGGCAAAAAAAGGCAA
>NW_017306633.1:1321999-1341585 GCF_000935625.1 Nanorana parkeri
GAAGGCAAAAATTGGCAAACATCCAGCATCTCTAGTTATTTTTGTAGTTTGTCTTTTAACCAAGTTGGTGAACATGTCATGATTAAAAAAATGGTTACTTTTTTTTTTGTTGTGTTTTAATAAATATACTGTATCTGACATCTGCACGGACATGATTATAGAATGGTATCAAAGTAAACAAATGGGCCAGCGACAGACAGCCGGGGTGTGTGTGTATGTGTTGGGGAGTCCTTCCTCTCATTGCGTTTGGTATCCAGCCATACGATAGCCTGTTTGGTTTGTGATCAGAGTTCCATTCTGTCCAGGAGGAGGTTGAACGCCATAATTTGGTCCCACCCATGCTGCGGCTGCTGCTGCGGCTGCTGCAGATGATGGCGTTTGACTGCAAAAAAAAAAAAAAAAAAGAGATGGAATCGGTCTAGCTCATTAAAAAACATAATTAAAAAAAAAATCAAGTGTTTCCAATTTAATGCTCATTATTGGATTCAGGGGGTTACTCATTCCCATAGTCTGGCCTTTAGGGAATCCGATACACAACCTGCCAGTGTGATGTGCCTGGCTCTTGTGTGACAACATCCACGTCACTTTCCACAAGTGAAGGGAAGTGATCTCATTTCAGATCACTGAATCAAAATGCAATGAAGCCAGAGACAGCCAGGCAACCAACGTTTTTATAAAGTGATCTGGAATCAGTTACTACATTTGTCTCAGGTTTAGGACAGCTCTTAAACTGGTACTAAAGTGCATGGAAAGGTGTTACCGGTCAACTTTTTTAGTCACAGAACTCTTTAAAAGTATGAAAAATCTCAAGGCACCCCAGTTCCCCCTTCACATCAAAGTGCCCCCTTTCACTCCCCCATCCTTAACATTAGAGCTCCCACTCTCTTTTACATCAGAGTCCCACCTCTTATATTCGAGTCCTCCCCTTCTTACATCAAGATCCCCTTCACATTACAGTCCCACTACCACAACATTTTTTTAGGCACCCCCGAGGAGGATGCCAGGAGGCACATCAGGGTGCTAAAGGCTTAAAAGAGAAATATGGGTAAGTGTTTGTCCTCATAGTTCTCTTTAGGGTCATGGGAGGACATATACTAACCTCCTCCCATGACCCAAAGCTCAGTATATCGCGGGCTATTGCCCGCGATATACTGACAGCGCCGCAGCCGGATCCCAACAATACAATCACAATGTTGTGATCCACCCAGCTGCGTGAGTGACAGCGGGCTCTGCCACTCAGTGCTAGAGGATCGGAGAGGGGAGGTAGGGAATCCCTGCAGGCAGCTATACGCAGGGAGATGATCAAAAAGTGAGCGAGTGACGGTATGCGTTCTCACTTCCCGATCAATAGAGCCGACGTCTGACAGCTTCTTTGTCACAGGTTGGCTCCAACTTTGAGGATGAGTGGAAATCACTCACCTCATAGTTCTCCTTTAACTAGAAATCCCCGGGCATGTGCACATGGGATTCAGTAAGCAGCGGCCATGGGTGTCTGTGAAGCACTTTTATCCCTTTTGCTGCAAGATAATTTTTTTTGTTTGCATAAATGTTAAATAATTCATGAGTTTAAACCGGGGTATTAATCCCCCTTCCTGTCCCGGCCATTTTTCAGTATTCAGCACTGTGGTACTTTGACATTTATTCCGTCATGCAACGCTGTACTGAAATGAATTTTATACCATTTTTCTGGGGGTATTTATTCCTCCCACTGGGGGGGGGGGGGCGTTATTTTTTACTATATAATAGAAAGAAAGAACCAAAAGTTTTTGAAAAACAAAAACAAAACTGTTTTCCCTACATTATGTTATAAAACATTTAATTACAATTTTTTGGTAAAATATAAAAGACGGGGTCACGTCAGGTAAATAGACACCAAACAGGTCAAGCTTTAAAAATGCGCGCACTCGTGAAATCGAAAAAATACTACCATGCCTAAAATTGTCCATAGGCGACGCTTTAACCGCTCAGTTTAGTGTTATCAGTGAATGATGGGCCTAGAAGTATTGCTCACACTGCGACGTTTGCGGTGATATGTAATGTGTGTGGTGTAATGGTTGTTTTCGCACGTAGGCACGCCCGGCGCGCATTTATGTTTATAGGTCCGTGCACGTAGGGACATGAAACTTTTTTTTTTATCAAATTGGGAACTCGCAAGTCTAGGGCAGAAATGTTAATTCTGAAAAAGTACAGATTACCGTTACCGACTCTGCATTTGGTCATTTTCATGCATCTGGGGAAATTTTTTTTTAATGAACTGTGAAATACATTAAATCCTTACCTGAAGCCCTGCTGATTCCAAGCTTGTCCATATACTCCATATGCAGGCACCTGCCAACCATTGGGCACATACTGGCCTATTTGCTGAGCTCCTCCATACCATTGTCCCCACTGTCCATATGCTGGCGGAAAGCTAATTTGGCTTTGCTGAGAGTGGGAAGGGAGTAAAAATAAAGACAATAAGAAAAAAAGGTAAACTAATGAACACACTAATGCAACTTCAACACTTGTTTCATATGCATCATCAAGGAGCAAATGGTCTTCAAATAACAAGCTAATATCCTAAGAAATACTGTATAAAATGGCGTCTTCTGGTGCCAGAATGGACATTTTTAACCAACACAGTGTATTGGGGCAGAGGAGATGCTGAGAGGATTGGTCTAACTGCAAGCAGGCTCCGAGGTTCAGGGAAGTAAAACTTATTTTCAGCCCTGGACAAAAACGAGCAGTTAAAGAAGAACTTCAGGAAATTCATCAAGAGCCAGCCATAGTGTATGGCCAGCTTTAGTGACTTTGTGCTCCTTCACTGGATAGGAGGCATCACACACACATTGGGGTTATTGGGACAGGAAGTGAAAAATCTCTAGAAATATTTAATTTGATCTGGAACTGGATGGTACAGGGGAGTTCCAGTTCCAACAAGAGGTCCCCTTATCTGTTCTGAACCCTCTACACAATTGCATACTTGGGCCACCACCTTCTGCAGGTGAAAATATATGCATTACATGGTATTGTTATCTGCCGCTATGTCTACTACACACACAGTCATGTTCTATGACAAATCAGCTGCAGGTGCACTTTAGTCACAGAAACACACTGGTCTATAGGGAAGGGGAACCATTTATGTTACTATACAGAGGGATTAGTAGAAGGGCTGCTTTCATGAAAATGTCCTAATGAATTTCCATTTTCATCAACCTATATCTACAGCATAAAACTACTATGTCATTTCTCTCTGCAGCCCATGACTGCTTAACAAAGCCAATACTTTAATTAGTGTAGAATAATAGACTGTAAAAGACCTGAAGTGCTCTTACTTGTTGTACTGGGTTCAGCATATCTGGAGTCTCCTTTCCCCAGTAGCACTTTACTACATGACCTTCAATAGTAGTTCCATTCACACTAACTATAGCATGAGCCGCGCTTTCATGAGCATTGAACCTGTAAATACACAAAACCACCATCAAATAATATTCACCATATGCCGCTTTACACCCCTCCTGCATGCAAACAAGAGGCAACTTTTCTAGGCATTCCATGGGTTTAGATCACATGGATAGGGAAAGATAATAATTCACATGCTTTCCAGGCCCCAAAAAAGCAAGATCATGTCAATATAACTCTACCAAACTTTATTATGGACAGGTAGAGCACATGTACATGGCCATACAGGAAATCCTCAATGCCAAACAATACAGCAAAAGCTGCCCGACTCCTTTACATAATTGGCATGTAACAATTTTATAGCCCCTTTTTGATCAGACGGGGCTAAAAAAAACACTTCTTTTTACAAAAAGCTATCGAAGTGCTTTTTATATGGCTAATATTCTAGAGATAAAAGATAGCTTATACTTTTAATAAAGAAATGAGGAAGTGGCAATTGCCAACCTCATTTTAAAGACGTCAGCTATCTGTTGAACCTCTGGATACAATATGTTGGGTTACTAACCCAGAACGAGTATGCCGATACGGACTAGGACTATGGACTTTACTCCAGCCTGGCCACTCACATTTTCATAAGGAGGTGAGCAATGGCAGCCCCTGCAATTCCCTTAGGAAAGGTTGACTTTATATTAAAGTTGAACTCTACTTTAAAGACTTTTGAATAGAAATCCCTGCCTAACATCAGACCTCAAAGGATACATGCCAAAAGAGCCAGTTCCGTGCCCCTCCGTGATGTAGTGTTGCTCGGTTAAAGGGATCTGACACTAAACCCAGGGGTTTAATCCTAAAAATGCATTCAAGTACCTGAACTATTAACAAAAATATATCTTATTTGTGTATCACTCGGCTGTAGATCCTCAAATCATCTCTGAATTGCTACCGACACTGTCTTTCCTTCTGGAGGGTGGCTACTTTTGCTCCCCATGGTTCCTGCGTGTGTTGTAAAGTAGTCACCGCTCCAAGCTCACTCCTGAGAGATAATTTGAGGATCTACAGCCGAGTGATACACAAAGATACATTTTTGTTAATAGTTAAGGTACTTGAATGCCTACATAGATGCACTTACATGGGTAAGTGTTTTCCCCATAGTTATCTTAAGATCACGGGAGGACATATACTAGCGTCCTCCCATGACCCAAAGCTCGGATCCCAACATTACTGTCAACATCCACCAAGCTGTGTGAGTGACAGCGGGCTCTGTCTATCTATCCACTCAGCGCTGGAGGATAGGAACGGGGAGGGTGGAATCCTGCAGGGAGCGGTGACTGACAGTCACCGCTCTCTGCAGGGAGATGATCGAGAAGTGAGCGAGCGACGGTATGTGTTCACTCACTTCCCGATCTATTGAGGCGACGTGTGACAGTTTCATTGTCACACGTCGGCTTGAACTATGAGGATGAGTGATTTTCACTCACCTCATAGCTCTCCTTTAAGATTTAACTTCTGAGTTTTGTGTCACTTTAATGGCCAAGCCCATTTTTATTGGACAGTTTTGATGTGCAATCAGACTGCCTCGGTGGCTAGTAAGAGCATTTCCTTTAAACAGGGAGATGGCAGTTGGTAAAGCTTTTCTTGACTTAAAGTTAAGGCTCCACGAGCAAAAAAATAGAACAAGATTAGAGAGAAGCACAAAGAGGAGGATTTGTGGCATCTGCTCATACACAAGTGGAACATGCACAAAAGACAGGAGAGGACCCAGATCCCTATGCAGCTGAACTTACCGTACAAAAGAGTACCCTTTATCTGGGAAAACGCGGACCTCCATTATTTGACCAAAGGGAGAAAAAGTCTGACGCATGAGTTGCTCTGTAGAAGAAACAGACAATAAATGAAATGCCAAGTACACTCCATAGGGAACAATACAACAGCCCTGAAAAGCAAAGCACTTACCTGTTAACCCAGATGTAACACCACCACAATAAACAGTGCAGTTGCTGGGGCTTGACTGGTTGACCACCTCATCATAAGACAACTGTTTTGTATTGGCTGCATGGAAAGCATATTTAGGAAAGTTAATAGACGATCTAATTATAGGACATGAAAAATAAAAACACTACAGAAACCATACATAATACCAATATACTTGTTTCTATCTATACAAGTATATACCGGTCACAAATGTAAAGTCATCAAAGCATCTAGTTAAGTCTCAGATATAGTTCTAAACTCAGGGCAGAGGTCAGGGATCTGTGAAACCCAGAATACCACTGTATTTATTTTAAACTTCCAGAGTCAGCCAAACACGGGGGAAACTAATCTCAAGAAAGCCATGGGCTGATAAAGCACTTGCATAAAAAAACATCAATAATGAGTCTGGACAGGTACGAAAGTAGATTTAGACTTTACAGAATATTTGTTGTTAAAGCACGGTATTAATTTCCATTTCTTGTCTCATACAAAATACGCATAACATTTTTTAAAATTCTGTTTTGCCTCTCTGTGCTGGACATATAAAAGTTGCTGGAGTGTAATGAACAAAAGGTGGAGCTTAAATTACATTATATTGATCATAACGGGTGTACTACGAAGCAGAAAAAGGCAATGCCAACCACCCCTCACCTAATATTTTCAAAATGCATTTTTCACTGATATTAAAGTCAAAAGGTTTCTTCAGATATTGCAAATGTCATCACTTACAATGGATGCTGCTTCTGGATTTCTAAAGGTTTTAGAGCCTAATTTCCTGTTTTAGAGTGGCTCCTTTTCTTTGCAGTGCTCTATTGAGCCAATCTTGTGGTAGTGAGGCACTACAAGGCAAGGCTGCTCTCAACACCCCCCCCCCCACCTCTCTCTTCCCTTCTCTAAGCAATAGATTGACAGCTGCTGGACACTGCTCTGTCCCTGTGATGTTGTACTGGACACAAAGTTTAGGGACGCTGAGCGAGTTGGAGCAGATTGGAAACATGATGACTGTTTGGGCAAATAGTTAAATACTTTGTTTATGACTACTTTAATAACAGATCACATATTCTAAATGGTAGAGATATACAATTGTAGCTACTCCCGGAAACTTACATTCATAGGTGCTTTTTGGGGCTGGAGGTTTTCTTGTGGCCCAGTTTGTCCTGATCTGTCGACCACCAAGCCACTGTCCTCCCATCTGTGTAATGGCACTTTCTGCATCCTGCAAGGAAAAGAAGACATTAAAGACCTGTGAACATTGAATACAATACAACCAAAACACTTTGCAAACAGACTTCTCACCAAATAATGCTGAGAAACAGGCATCTAAAAGTTGTTAAAGATGTAACCAGCACACCACATTGAAGTGAAGAACAGAGCCGTGAGCGGCGGCCGACGCTGAAAGCGCCAGACACGCTGCTGCAGCAATCTCGGAAAGACAAGTCTATGACAGTACGGTAGCTTCGGCTACAGTATAGCACGCTGAGCCAACCACGGAAAGCGATGTACGCGGCATACTGTATGTAGCTTCGGCTACATACAGTATAACCCGCTGAGCCAATTACGCCAAGCGATGTATTCTATGAATACAAAGCCTGCTTGGATTGGCAGAGGTTGTGTACATCGCTCGCCGTGATTGGCTCAGCGCGCTATACTGTATGTAGCCGAAGCTACCGCACATACAGTATTACCGCACATCCAGCAGGCTGACACTTTAGGGCGTATATATATGCCGGCGTATAAGACGACCCCCGATTTTCGGGGGATGTTTATAAGTATAAAATGTCGTCTTATACGCCGGAAAATACGGTAGTCAGATGACCAGCAAAACATCTTCAAGAAAAATAAAGCAAGTCCAGTTGCTTTGATCTTTCAGTTATACCATGACCTGGATGAAGGGGAACCTTCACAGAAATATATTAGGGACCTCTCCCCCCGTAAAAAAACAAAGCTCTAAAGCTGGAAACCCCCCCCCCCAAAAAAAAAACAGAGCACATATACTTATTTCCCTCCGGATCCATCCTGCAGGGTGACATCCTTCTCTTGAGATCTCAAGGAATGCTCAGTTTCCCCAATCCTGCAAGATGGTGCTCCAACACGATAGCTGCATTGCCCAGGATCTCGCCAGAAGGATGACATCACCACCCTTTCCTAGGCTCCACGGGTGGAAACCGAGGATAAGGCAAGTATATTTTAAAACCTCTTTTCCCCTGCAAGTTTTTTTTAACCTGCTATTCGTTATGGGGAGGAGGCCCTTATATATTAAGGCGACCTTGCTTCTTACTGCATAGGATGAGCCAAATGTCTACCTCCCTAATACACGATTCTGAACGGGGGTAACGGATAAACATGTCGGCTCTTGAATGAAAGTGGAAAGCGTTAGCACCTAGGGATCTAAATGTTCCTCGCACATTAATAAACCTGTGCTGCTCAAATACCTCTAGCAGCCTCAGTGTCAGTAAGGGGTTTTTCTACTCTATAGAAAAGAAAAAGAAAATAGGAAAACCCCTTTTCTTTCAAAGTGAAATCAGCCGTATTTAAGCTGGAAATCACCAACAAATGAAACCAATTTAGAAGGTGAAATTGATATCAGGTAACAGTTTGCCCTCATTCACATTGGTAACAGCCGGCCCGTACAGATCCGTGCGCGGCTGTATCTGGTCACTCCCGGGAAGAACAGGTGCTGCGTATGATTATACACAGCAGCCTGTCGTTCTCTATGGGAGTACGCGGCCCTACCTGCAGGATCCTGTCTGCGTCCGAGTAGGGACACCCACACGGACGTGCAGGTCGAGTGATCGTAGGGCGGCGTACTCCCACAGAGAATGACAGGCTGCTGCGTATAATCACACGCAGCACCTGTCCCTCCTGGAAACTGCCTGATACGGCCATGCACGCAGCAGGGATCTCTACGGGCCGGCCGTTACCCGTGTGAACGAGAGCTAAAGGTTGCAAACCTCAAAAACAAAATCGAGAACTAATGCATACCCATTTGTTGAAGAAAGAGACAAAACCATAGCCTTTCGATTTTCCAGTTGTCATGTCCTTCACCACTCGCGCATCTCTGCAACCAAAAAACAAAAACACTCATTTACTTATGGAATCGCAATTCTGAAAGCAAATACAACTAAGGGAAGCAAATCACAACAGACCACACTGTGACCCCATATCACTCCTTTGTCCCTTTTTTAAAAAGGCCAAAGTAGAAAGCGTCAACAAATAAAAAAAGTTTAAAGCCTTACTTCAGTCTTAAAGAGCTAAAAACTATTTAAAACGGGGTGGAGGGGAATGACACGTGATCAGGTGTACATGCAAATTTATTGATTCTAACACATTAAACACAAACTACAGCTGATCCCACTCACAACATGGCTACTTCCACATCAAGCATGGGCTAAAGCAAGCGACTGAAAATTGAGTCATTTAACCTCGGGAATATTTGTACACCTTTTAAAATTTGTGGATGTGTGTGTTTTTTTTTTTCCATTTACTTTTTAACTCTTTCAGTGCAGAAGAGACCTGCAACAATGGTGCTCTGCAGACCACGCCAGCTGTGAAAAAGTTAAACCATGCAATTTGCTCCTGGTCATTGCAAACACAATTTCAATTACTTAAATGGAAATAAAAATAATAAAAACGGAATAGGAAAAATGATATATATAGATTTAAAAAAAATAGGAATTAAAAAAAAAGGGCATACGTGGCCTGTTAACTGAATTCTCAGGTCAATGCGTTAACCCCCTTTTTGGTCTGTGGCCAGCTGTAAATTTTGAGAAATTAAATATTAAAAACCAGTTAACAGTAATAAAGAAAAAAAAAAAAAGAAAAAAATTCAACAGTGATGTTATTTGGAATGAGGATTGGAGAACGCATCATGTATCTAAAGGACTTTGAAGTTACAACATGAAAAAGGTCGACTCCGTCTTTTCTTTCTACTTACGATATTCTTCCAAAAGGTCCAAAGGCAGCTTTAATGTCATCGGTTGTTATCTCGGGACTCAAATCACCAACAAAAACATGGAAATGATCTTGTTGGGAGAAGGAGATGGGAACAGGGTGAAAGGGGAAAACAACATTTTCATATTTTTAAATGTGACAAATGACAAGTTTACTCAACACAATATATATTGCTCCATTATATGGAGGAAGTGCAGCATTAATGTACATTAGAATCACAAGATGTTAAAGAAAAGCCCCCAACTTAGACACATTGCTCAATACTATGTATAGCCCACATATATTGGAAATTATCCGATACTGTATTCAACCTCTGAACTGTGTGCCAGGTAGGCATCAATAAAAGTTACATTTAATATACATTTTTTCTATTAAACAAATTAGGGGAATATTAAATATGCCCAGATTAAGAAGTGAAAAATAGATCTACTTTCTGTGTTCAAACACAACTGATATTTAGTATTTTCATAAAGCACATAGGACATGGCAGAAAATGCCATATACATAAAAAGGTGGAAGCTTCAGACTCTTATAGATCAAAATATCCTAAACTATGTATACAATAAAATGCCTTCTTAAAAGGAGAATTGTTGCCAGCTCAAAGAAAACGGATATTGCCTATGGCAAAAAGCACAGCAAGAACGTGATTAGTTACAATGGGAAATAAACCTCTTTCTTTCCCTCACTCGGAATGATATAGATGAAGACATCATGTCCAATTTGAATACAACCACTATGTATGACAAAAAAGGACCTTCCCCTTTCTGGAATATACCAAGATTGCCAAAAGCTGTGCTGTATAATAATTTTTCTAACATACACCACTATGCAGAGATCGTTACCTTTGGCAAGAGCAGCCACTACAATATGTAGTAACCACATCCTCAGCAAAGCGGAGGATTAAATGCATCTATTTACGGGTCATTTAAACTCCAGGCACTCAACAAAAATATGTCATGGTAGTGCCACACACATATACTGGATGAACTGATTTTTCAGTCCAGGAGAGTTATTGGGCTTTATTTTACAATTTGCTTTCAATTGTAAAACACTGTACACTTTGCCAGCAGGTCTTGATGGGTACAGTGTTAAAGAAGAACTATTGCAAGACAAATGTACTCTACCCAACAGTGAAAGCCAGGGTGACACTGCAGTTGTTGCACATTGGCTCTATAGATCGAGAACGGAGTGATCACAAACAACTGATCACTCTGCTCACTGCTTCTCCCTGCAGAGAACAATGACTTTCACTCACTGCTCTCCATAGTGATGCCACCCCTCCCCTCGACAATATTTTTCGGATTTTTCCCGGCAGCATGGTCCTCTGCTGTCAGCATATAGCGGGCTATATGGCGACTATGGGTCACAGGAGGACATATATTTTCGTCTTTTTTGTTTGTGTTTTTTTTTTTTAAAGATAGCGATGTCCGAGTCAGTGATAAAACGAGACTGAAAAAATCCTGAACACATAAATCCTGATTTTTTTTATTTTCTGAAGCAGGCAGTTCAACCAAATAGAAGCAGCGGGACGGGGGCCTGCATATTACAATGTGGCGAGTGCTTTTCAAACATCTACTTTTTTATTTTCTTTGAACAATGGTGTATATTACAATAATTATTATATTTTATAGCGGATTTCAAAGCAACATACTCCAGAAAGCGAAAGGCCTTCCATAATCAAATGCATCTCTGTGCAAAGCCACCTCTGAGATCTGCACGTTACCACATATCATTCACAGACGTTCATTTAATGTTTGAGAGTCATGAGCAATCTCCTTGAAGAAGGCATTATGGTGGGGGAAAAAAAAAAAAAATAGGATATAGCTCCTTCTAGATCATTGCTGGTTTAATGCTAGGAGCAAATATAGACCATGTAATCAAAGCCTTCAGCACGAGAAAAGCAGCAAAAGATATCTAAACATCTAAAAGTAGCTCCACAACTGCGTTTTGTAGCAGAACCACCTCCATAGAAGTGGAATCTCCAGCGACGCCGAAGTTATGGGATACAGGGGGTTAGCTATGGTTTAAGGAATGGCTAGGTTCACTGGTTACACTCAATGAGCTCAAGACTGCCAAAGTATCAGAAAAAAGGCAGCTCGAGAGGGTGATGGCAGAAGAAAGGAGTGGATATAGGAACAGCCTGACTGTCGCTGGTCACCCGGCGAGAGATTTAATTTTTATCCATAAAAAGACACAATTACCTTGAGAACGCAGTGTGTTGACAACGGAACTACCTGATGACAAAGATTAGATTTGTTCTTAAAATATTAGCACAGACACAATAATACAAGTTATCTAAGGCAGTGTTTCTCAACCTTCTTTCGGTCATGGCACCCAGACCATCACAGAAAGGAATTTGTTAAAAAGTGTTTGAGCTATTTATGCTAATCACAGGTTG
Organism: Nanorana parkeri; assembly: GCF_000935625.1. Classification (NCBI taxonomy): domain Eukaryota; kingdom Metazoa; phylum Chordata; class Amphibia; order Anura; family Dicroglossidae; genus Nanorana; species Nanorana parkeri. The sequence continues at coordinate 1,333,698 of NW_017306633.1, forward strand.
AGAAACACTAATCTAAAGATTGTCACAGTTGTATATAGTGGTTTTAAGGTAATATGCATTTATCCAACAGAAGAGACTGATTAACTAGTGCAATGCGTGATAAACTTACTGTTCACATCTTTCTTCTGGCTGCTAGGAGTGGTAGCCCAGTTAACCTTAACTTCCTTTAAAAAATAAAATGATCACATTGGTAAACAAACCTTCAACTGAGTTCTACAAGTCAGGCAAATCTGAGAAGTAGCTTATTAGAAGAAACCATCCAATGAGGAAACAAAACGCAGCCACATGGAACTTTCCTTGTTCTGATGTTTTTGCTCTATAATGCAGCTTTAGCAGCACCACCGACCCTCCCGCTCAGCCTCCTTTGACAGCATGTCAGGATGGAGGGCGTGTACAAAAGCTTAGTGATCGCTGAGTGTTTGTAAATAATTGACATAGTACGTTTACTATATCCTCAATTATGAATGAATGGGAAGTGATCTACATCACATCTACCTCACTTCCTGTTCATTCATGATTGTGGTTATAGTAAACATACTCTGTGCACAAGTTATGAATAAACAGCAACACTCAGTATAGAGGATTCCTGTTCATTGATAACAGGGGCTGCAGAAATAGAGATTGATGAATCTGTCCTCAGTCTGTTTCTGTTTTAAAAGGGAAATATCAGGAGTCTGTTTAGACCCCCAATATTTCCCCGAAGCACATAAAAGTAAAAAATACAAAATGAATAAATATAAAAAAAAATTAAAAGTTTCTTTTTTTTTAAAGTTAAAATAAAAAAACTTTCGGTTTTGGCCTGACTTCTTTTCTTTATTTCTGTTCCATTTCGGTTTTGAAATGTTCATTTTGGTGCACCTCTAATTGCAGGCCTACTAGCAATACCCTTTGCTACAAGTCTGCCTTCTATATTGTTTTACTTCAGGAACTGCAATATGATTTGCAACATGCCCACCACATACACATTACTATATATACACCCACACTTCAGAACTCAAGGTGTCATTCTCCCTTCTATAGGATGGTCAGAATCTTGCAGCACTGGGAATGTGTTGGCAGGTTGCACATGCACAGCGTGGCCCCAATGCAAATGTAAAGCTGGTCATACGCTGTTCCATTTGTTTTCATTCAATGCGCAGGCAGAATGAAAGCGATAGAACAGATTCCTCCATCAACGCATCAAAGTGTTGGAGCAATCCCACAGTTTCCTTTATCTTCTGACAGCTGCCCCCAGCCGAAAGGGTACCAACAGCAGCACCCACTGTGTGAATTTCGTCTGGTTCCTGAAGAAATGGCCAAAATTCAAATAGTGTGCGGCCAGCTTAAGCATCACCTGCTTTTCCTATTATAGACTATGGATTCACCCTGCGCATATGCAACCTGTCATATCTGTAAAAAATAAGTGACTGGACTTGCTGTATTTTTCTTGAAGAGGTTTCACTGGTAATCTGACCAGCTTTCTCAATTCAGAATGACTTGTACAAAAATTCTCTGGGAATAAATATGGTGAATGTTGCTCCAATCCACATAATCCATTAGTCGCAACCAGGTGTTGATTGCATTTGCATAATTGAAGCTAGAAGGTGTTAACTTGTTTTGCAAATGTAATCAAAAACAATTATGCAAATACATTCAACACCTGGTTGTGACTAACAGATTATGTGGATTGGAGCAACATTCACCATATTTATGCCTACATAATTTTTAGTAACAGTTATTCTGAATTGAGAAAGCTGGTCGGATGTCCAGTGAAACGTCTTCAACAAAAATACAGCAAGTGCAGTTGCCTTGGATTATCTTTTAAAGCTATACCATGACCTGGATGAATGAACCTTCACAGACATGTAACCTGTCAGTTTCTGATATTTTAAAGTCATTGCAAGGCTTTGGCCGGGACAATGGTGCATTTATTTGTTGGCGAGGATGGGGGGTGCAATGAGGACAATATAATGGACTTTTACATAAATGTGCAGCCACATTTGAATGTCTAAACAAAGTCAAATGTTTCTTCCTTCTAACAATGGGAGCAAAGAGCATTCTGAACACTGTATATGTCCCCAGAAATAGAATGTCCTCACATGAATTACCGTTTCTTGCAGCTATTTTCATATTACAGAGACTGATTATGTTTTTATAGTCAGCTATTGAGCTTGCAATATTCTTTGTAATTAAAGTAAAAAGTATCATAGGTTGAGGAGCATTGCATTTCTTATTCCACAAGTGGAGCTTCATCCTAGCCAAGTCCTAGAAAACTTGTCCAATATCGTGCTGTTTTCCTGTGACACCTTGAGAACGTAACGCCATTGGTCATGTGAAATAGACGTACCTTGCCCATTATCTTTCTCCCATTCATAGCAGCTAAGGATGCAGCAGCATGGCGATGTTCATAAAACTCCACAAAGCAGTAGGGATCATTACCAGCTGTCTGCTTGATAAAAAAAATCTCATTAGAGGGATATGTACATTAAAAATACAAGAACAAATCAAGACAATGCCACGCCTCCTAAAAGAGTAATAAAAACCTATATTGCCTAACCCATTATTCTTTTCCAAATACTACTATTCATCTCCACAGGATATGGACTAACCGCACAGAACTCTCCTGGTTTCAAAGATATTTTGACAGATATCTAAAAGCAGTGAATGGCCTTTCTAAACCCGAGATCCATTCTCGTGACAGCAGGCCTAGTTACAGGAGCAGGCCATAGTGCTAAAAAAAACAAAAACATTTTAGTATGCCTTTGTTGGATTTGAGAATTTGGGATGCTGTGGGTATGGTATCTCTCTCTGATTTATTGGCTAAATATGGTTGAATGGTGTGTGACTGAAAGGAGTAAACCTATGATATCTCATTACGCCAAGTCACACTTTCCATCGCTAGCATGGAAAAACTCAAGTTATCCTGTCAGTCATCATTCAAAGTCAGTCCGTCCCCGGGCCGGCCCACTAGTGTCACAAGCTCTGGGTTCCCAGGGCAGCTACCCCGTTTTCTGTACAGTGTTTAGCAATTATCAATGTAAATAAAAAGTAACTAAACTACCACATCTCCCACAGGAGACGAGACATCCATCACCTAGGGACACTAGGAACAAAACCTCCCAAAAACCTGGGGATTTCCTGGACTGGGAGAGGTTAAGAGAGTCCTCGCAGCTCTGGCCAGAGTCCAATCACCTGATATCTGCATATTGCCCATTCATCTCTGAATCTTTGCAGACATACTCGCCAGACAAGTGACCAGCGCACTTCCGCTGCATTGTGTATCATGTGACCGTATATGGACCAGAAGTCACATGATAAAGTGAGCTGTGCATTGATCACCTGCCTGAGAAGTACATCTGTGCAGGAGGGCTACAGTATGCCATAGGGCAGAACAGTAAACAAAACATTATGCCCTCAGTGATGCGCATCACAGCTTCTAAGGGGCAACTACAACTTTATATATGAAAACTGAGGGGAATTTGAAGGGAGGGGGAACAAGTACTTGAAGTGACACTAAACTCAGGAGTTAATCCTAAAAATGCATTTCTCTACCCCTTCTATTTAAAAAAAAAAAAAAAAAAATCTTATTTGTGTATCACTCGGCTGTAGATACTCAAATCATCTCTGAATTGGTGCTGACACTGTGCTTCCTTCTGGAGGGTGGCTACTTTACAACACACACGGGCACCATGGAGAACAAAAGTAGTCACCTCTCCAAGCTCGCTCCTGTGATGGACTCCAATCTAAGTACAAATCAGTAAACTAGAACGTGAGATTGTAGTCCATCACGGAAGCGAGCTTGGAGCGGTGACTCCTTTACAACACACACGGGGACCAAGAGTAGCCAGCCTCCAGAAGGAAGGACAGTGTCAGCACCAATTCAGAGAAGATTTGAGGATCTACAGCCGAGTGATAGACAAATAAGATACATTTTCATTAATAGATGGAGGTAAATTAGGGCTGCAACAACTAATCGATTAAATCCGATAATGAGAATCGTTGGCAATGATTCTCATCGATTAGTTGATTTACGATTAGTTGCTGCCTCTGCTCCTCCCCGCTGGTGCTGGCTGCAGCAGTCCGTGTCCCTTTCAATTCCCGCCTGTATAGGCAGAGGCCGGTGTCCCACAGACCAATGAGACTGCACTCTTCCCCCGCTGCCAGGTTGCTTCTCTGCCGCCCCGTGTTTCCTCTGGCGAGCCCCCCGTTCCGCCTCTGCCGCACCCCCATTCCACCTCTGCCACGCATCCGTCCTGCCTTTGCTGCCTCCCCACCTTTGTGCTGTGGTGCCATTCATTTCAATGGATCCCGAATGCACCTCCCGCCTGCAGTGTGATCGGCCGCACTGGAATGCGCGGTACTGCAATGCTCTGCGTTCCAGTGCAGTCCGATTTCTAAAAAAGTGCATACCGATTTATTCTGAAGTAAACTTTATGTCTGCAACGCTGCATTTGTGTATTTTATTTGAAATAAATTACGGTATTCATTTTCTTTTCTTCATCCGATTAATCGAAGTTAATAAATCGGCTAACTAATCAATTATGAAAAGTAATCGTTAGCTGCAGCCCTAGGGCACATGAATGCATTTTTAAGATCCAACTCCTGAAGTCAGGGTCACTTTAAGCCTCTGTTTTTGCCTCCTTTCCAGAGCTGCCTCAGACTTTGTGAAGATTTTTCTAGGTCTGTCATAATCTATAAAGACACCAAAGAAAACTCACATCCATAATCATCTTGCAGCTTTTGCATGGACCGATCTGGCTGAACACCTGAAGTATCAGCGCTTCGGTGACATCTCGAGACAGGTTACCCACATACCTATAAAGCAAAAAGCAAAAGGGGTTAATGAGCAAGAAAACCAGCGCACACAAAGTACACATCAACAGTCAATTTAAAAAGCAAATTTTTCTGCTTAGAATGTACAAAGATGATTTCTTCCAATATGTGTCATGACAAACAAAAAAGCTCAGCCAATGTGGATTTAAGAAATCTATTTACAGATATTGTTAGTAGAAGGCCGAGTTCTTCACCTACACCACAGACCTTCAGTCCAGAACGGACAACACTTCCTGGATTCCTTCGGCAAACAAAGAAAGCTCCACTTCTGCTGAGATTTCTTCCTGTATTAGGCAGAAGTTTATTGCAAAACCCACAAAAGTTTAATCTGATCATCTCAGGATCCAACTAACCAATCTTCTGATTTTGCTGTTGCTACATTCACTATCCTCCATATTCCCTATGGAGTCCAGTCACAGCCATTGCACCATGCACGCTCCTCCTTAGGACTACAGTGAAACATCCAGACGCTCTCCATACAGACACACACACAGGCGGCCCGGCGAGTGCTACAGAAAAGGACTTGTGCTCCTCCCATTTCTCTGCCCACGACTCAAGAAACATTGTAAATGTGTAAAAGTTTTTTAAAACAATTGTACTAATTAGAATAAAATGAATGTGTTTACAGTTCCCCCACTACAATAACATTGATGAGGGGCCTGCAGGAACATTGCTGATTGCAATGCATCATGGGACATGAAGTCCCACCATTGGGTAAGGGTTACTCCATGGAAGTGAGGAGGACACACTGCACTAGAAAAAACTTAGCTGTGGAAATTTCAGCAAGGTAAAAGCAACATTCACAAATAATTTACAACCTTCAAAACATTCACATGAAAACAAATGGAATTATTGACTGTAATAAAGGAATTCAAACAGTTTTTAAATGAGGGTTTTATACTAAGAAAAAAAATATAATCTGTGCTCTTCATGAAGGTCTCCGGTACAGACTATTAAAGGAGAACTATGGGGTGAGTGCTTTTCACTCACCTCATAGTTCTAGCCGACCTGTGACAATGAGACTGTCACAGGTCGGCTCAGTAGATCGGGAGGTGAGCGAACACATACCGGCGTTCGCTCACCTTTCGATCACGTCATGGCCCTCTGCCGTGACAGGGGAGGGGCTGGATTCCCCCTAACTGAGCCTAGGGTGATGGGAGGACGCTAGTTTGTGTCCTCCCGTTACCCTGAGAACTATGGGGCAAAGGCTTAACCCCACAGTTCTCCTTTAAACATTTCTTGTCTTTACACAGCAGTTCAAGCAAATCTAGAAAAAGGACATATTCAGCTTGAATGTCTACTGGTTTCCTGTTGGCTTGTAGTCTGGAGTGTTTGGGGCTTCTGCATTCCACATTTGATTTCGCAGCACAAACATAAGACCAGTTTTTTTTTAGTTTTATTAAATGCGTCCCATGTTAGTAAAGGTACCCGGAGGTTATATTATTCCAGCTTCATATGCATTCCTTCAGATGACAATATCATCCAATCAATAATACGCACGGTCACTAGACTTAATAAGCCGTTTTTATAAATAGCCAACACATGCCACCCAAACCTTCAGTGTGCCTCACACAGTGCCCTAGACCCTTGGTTCTCAACAGGTGGGTCGTGACCCCGTGTTTAGTGGGTCGTCGCATGCCTTCCACTTTTCTACGCGAGAGGCTCCTCAGCCTCCCCCTAGAGCAGCACTGTCCATTCTCGTGCAAAGCAGCCATTCAAAAATATGCTGCCCGGTGCTGAATGCCAGCTTGAGGTGGGATAGGATGGGGCTATGGCCATGAGGGAGCTCCATACATACGTGCATTGCTTACAGCTCCCTCACATGCCCTATAGAGGTGCCTGAACCGGAGTGACATCACATTCTGGCTCCCGGCACCTCTACAGGGAGCACAAGAGAGCTGTACAAGCAATGCACATATGGATGGAGCTCCGCCACAGCACAGCAGCTCACAGTGGACCCCAGGCTGTGGATCCACTCCAGTTCCCGTAAGGTAGGGAGACTGGGTGGATCTTGAAAAAAAAATTTTTTATTTAATATTTTTGGGATTGTGGATGTGTGTGAGAGAATGCCTATGAGTGTGTGAGGTTTTGTCTGTGGTTGTGTATGTATGCGAGTGTTTTTGAGGGCTCGTTCACACGAGTCCCATGCGATTAACGCACTGTACCATGCAATTGCACCTACCGTACGTTCTGGTGTGGGAGTTGCGTTGGGTTGCCATTCATTTGAATGGTACCCCAAGCACAGCTCATATGCCCGCACTGGAACGAGCGGTACCCTAATTATGTGCATTCCATTGCAGTGCGAATTGGGTCACGACTTAATGGACCAAGGACAGCTGTGGGTCCTGAGGTTACAGAGGTTGAGAACCACTGATCAAGACCATCTTGTTGGTCCTCTGGAACAAACCACAAAAAATATAAACCTGTGGTGTAAAGTAGACACCGCTCCAAGCTCGCTACCGGGATGGACTACAATCTCCCCTTTAGTTTATCCATTTGCATGGAGATTGTAGTCCATCCTGGAAGTGAGCTTGGAGCGGTGACTACTTTACAACACACACAGGGACCATGGGGAACACAAAGTATCCACCCTCCAGAAGGAAGGACAGTGTCAGCACCAATTCAGAGATGATTTGGGGATCTTCAGCCGAGTTATACACAAACAAGATACATTTTTGTTCATTAACCCCTTCGTGACGGGAGACGTACAGTGTACGTCCCGTCACAAAGTGGCTATATGACTGGCCACGTACACTGTACGTGCCGAGTTATATTAGCCTCTGTAATGCTGTTAACTGCTGATTCTGGGCAGTTCCAGTCATTAATTAATGCCTCACTATTGAGACATTCATTAATGAAATAGTTAAGCTTTTTTAAAAGCTTCTTTCTTTCATTAATGAAAGAATGAAGCCTTTACATTCAGATACGGGTTCGCTAAATAGCGATCCCGTATCTGACAGCTGAAGATAGCAGAGAGGTAGCAGTGACTCACCTCTCTGCTATTCGTTTTGACAGCTGGAGAGCCTGGCCCGATGTTAAATGATACATTTCAACCACTAGATACAAAATGTATCTC
>NW_017306633.1:1344560-1348573 GCF_000935625.1 Nanorana parkeri
TATAATTATTATTAAAAAAATTCTAAAAATAATAATAATAATAATAATAATCAAAACTTGCTGCTGTGGAAGAATCACACAGCAAAATTGTAAAGTGTGTCAGTCATTTAGGAACAGAAACTAAAAACTAGCTCAGTCATGAAGGGGTTAAGGTAAGTGAATGTATTTTTAAGATTTAACTCCTGAGTTTAGGGTCACTTTAACCCCATCACGACCAACGACGTACAGTGTACGTCGCTGGCATCGGGGCTGTTTAAACAGACTCCCGGCGGCGACTGTTTAAACTTGTAAAGCTTTACAGTAGAAGTACAGTCTGCTTTACAGTAGAAGGGATTCTGGCGGCTCAGCGGCCACCAGATCGCTTCTATGGGCTAGTGACCTGGTGCCCACCCGCCCGATACAGCCGGTGTTGTTTGGTGTCGGCGGGAAGCTGGGGAGGAGATGGATGATCCTCCGTTCACCGATCCCCTCTCTGTACTATGGGACCGGGAGTGTTGCAGATTGCATCACGTCCGGTCCCATAGCTGTCAGTGTTGGGCTCCTGAAGCCCAGTTATAATCTATTGAAGTGCGATCTGCACTTCAATAGCTTATATAGAGTGTAAAGATGACACTAGGGGGTCTTCTGGACCCCCAGCATCACCTTAAAGAGTACATGTCACCACCACTTGCTATCACATGGGGGGCTTGCAAGCCCCAAGTAAAAAAAATATAAAATACGTTTTTAAATGGAATAAAATTTAAAAAAATGTTTTAAAGTCCCCCGCGAGCAAGCGCGTCTTTACGTAAACAAGTGTCGGGTGCGCTTATGTATGAAAACGACAAACTCGCCACATGTTGGGTATCGCCGCGCACGCCAGAGTGAGAGTAATAATTCTAGGGCCAGTATTTTTGGCCATCCCTAAAGTGATGACCTGTGGGAGCTTTTAAAGCGTCGTCAATGGACTTTTTGGGGTACTGAATTTTGTCGCCGTTTCACAGACACACAAATCCACACAAATGTTTAACCTGGGTATGTTGGGTATCCGTTTGCTCGTTTATATATTAAACAAATGGGTATTTTATTTTGGGGCATTTAAGTGTATCTTTCACAAAATTTTAGGGTTTGATAAAGGAGTTGCGCTAATATCATGCGACATAAAAATTTGCAACTGCCACCTGATGAAACAGATCTCTGCTTCATCAGCTTCTTTTGGGGGGTCCTAGGTGACATTAGGGGTCTTGGAGACCACTGATGTCTCCATAAAGAGGACCTGTCACATATTTTGCTATTACATAGGGGGGCTAAGAAAACCTCCTTATGTGATAGCAATAAAAGTTAATAGGAAAAAAAAAATTAAGTTTCCCCCCCCAAAATGTAAACTTACAAATAAATAAAAAAAAATGTTTAATTCTTTTAAGTCCCCCCCATACATACACACATGCAAACAGGCGTTGGGTGCGCATACGTGCGAAAACGGCGATTTCTCACATTACGCCGCACATGTTACATATCGTCGCGAACGTCGGAATGAGAGCAATAATTCTAGGGTCATCAATCACCGATAACACTAAACTGATTAGCGGTAAAAGCTTTTAAAGCGTCGACTATGGTCAATTTTGGATATGGTAGATTTTTGCGATTTCGCGGGTGCGCGCAATTTTAAAGCATGACATGTTTGGTGTCTATTTACCCGACGTGACCCCGTCTTTTATATTTTACCAAAACTATGGGTAATAATTGTTTAATATAATGGAAAAAAAAACTTTTCCCCAAAATTTTCAATCATTTTTCATTAATATAGTAAAATATAAAACCCCCAGTGGTGATTATATACCACCAAAAGAAAGCTCTATCTGTCCCCCCAAAATGGTATAAAATTCATTTCAGTACAGCGCTGCATGACGGAATAAACGTCAAAGTACCACAGTGCTGAATACTGAAAAATGGCCCGGCCAGGAAGGGGGGGGGTCTAAACACCTGGTCTTGAAGTGCTTAAAGTAATTTTCAGGCCTAAAATGTGGAATATAACATGGGTGCAAAAAATTTAAAAAGTCCTCAGTCATGAAGGGGTTAAGAACTGTGCTTGCAACTCAGCTTACGGTGTTTAACCAGTTGACATCCGCGGTGTTAAACCCCCTTCCCATCCAGGCCATTTTTCAGTATTCAGCGCTGCGGTACTTTGACTGACATTTATTCCGTCATGCAGCGCTGTACTGAAATGAATTTTGTACCCTTTTTTGTAGACAGATAGAGCTTTCTTTTGGTGGTATTTATTCACCACTGGGGTTTTTTTTTTTTTACTATATTAAGGAAAAATTAACAGCCCGGACGGGGATCAGCAAGGAGCTGATCTCCCCGTCCTCCTCCTCCTGACGCCCTCGGAGCCGGTCCCGGGATCCAAGATGGGGCAGCGGATCCCGGGATTCAAGGTGATGGGTCAGGGGGGGAAAAAACGAACGAGCACATATAGGCGATCGGCGGGCTATGGACCCCCTGATCGCCTATATGTGAAACACCCGGTAACGGGTGTGTGCAACGGTCGGGTCTTTTCTGCCCGTGCATGCCCGCTAGGGGGCGCGCGCGAGCAGAAAAAAAATTGCCGTCTGGAGACGGCAACCCGCAGATGTAGCAGTGCCGTCCGTCCGTTTTTTTACTACGGGCGGACGGCAAGAGGTTAAAAAAAAAAAAGTGTCACAGGACTGACTGCAGAATTATAAATCCTTTGGCAGCTAAACCAGGAAATATATACATTTTAATATGTATATTTAGGTGTTTGTCTACAATCTTGTCCGAGCCTGTAATAAGAACAATTTGAGAACTTCAGTACTTTCAGGTCTCATTCACACCAGCCCATGTGCTAAAATGATCCATTTTCAAATATGGGTTGGTGTCTGGGTGTGCGGGGCATGACCTTGCTTTTATCACAACACAAGGCGCAGCTTACCTTTTTAAAAAAAACTTTATTGAAAAGTCAAAGTGACAAGTCCTTGATTTCTATGACTTCAGGTGAGCTCTGGTGCAGAAAACATTATGCGCACCTCTCCACTGCATTGTGGTGTAAATGGGGCTGCTGCCTTGGTGGGGCCTGCGTTCTCAGGTGCAGAAAAACGCAGACTTTCAAAATATACTGTGAACAAGCCCTCATGCGGTGGAAGACATGCAGACCTACTTTTACTGGGTCAGGTCATACAAAGTACTAAAGTCAATGGTTCAGCATGGCAGCCAGGAAAGCAGCATTTTCATGAGACTAGTAATGGCGGTCTACATATATCCCTCAGCTCAGGATTGCTTTAACCCGTTTTTGATATTAATGGACTGACAACCCAATCTGCCAATGAATAGCTCCCACAAGAGAGAAGACAGAGTGCTGCTCCAAGGTCCTCTAAATCAGTGGTTCTCAACTCGTGGGTCGCGACCCAAAAGTGGGTCGCGACACCCTCTGTAGTGGGTCGCGGCGTCATGTCTGAATAGACCGGCCTGAGACTGAATAGAGAGGGGGAATTTGTGGTTCAGCCTGTGGAACCTCATGTCAAACTGTCCCCTCTCTCCCGGCCAAATTAACATGAAATAACACCCATTTCCTGCTCTGATGTAGATGATCGCTGCACTTTAACAGCTTCAAACTATTTATTCTGAACTCTGTGTACAAAAGGATCTCCGAGAAACAAAGACAGAAAGAACAGGTCATACGAAAAGGCAATATTTTGAAAAAATAAAACTGCCTGATATTTATTCTTTAAGAGGAAATGCGTGTATTAAAAAAAAGTGTTTACCAATCTGATTGCACAACTGAGTGTCCTATGTAGAAATACGAAGATTATGCAACTTTGGGTTTGATAAATATGACAAGTTACTACAAATTTACACTTTGAGAAGCAAACAGGGATTGTGGACAAATGTGTATAAATTGCCAGATACAAAGCAGTGGAATATAATACAGAAAACACTGATTACACCGAACAGATATAAACCAGACACAGAAGATAAAGAAATGAGAGAGAGAGAATGAGAGAGAGAGAGAATGAGAGAGA
>NW_017306634.1:0-22977 GCF_000935625.1 Nanorana parkeri
TTTGTGGCGTGTTTGTGAGGTTAGTAAATCAACCCCATAGAGTTACTCGCTCACTTTCCGATTATCTCGCTGCAGAGTGCGGTGACTGTCAGTCATCGCTCCCCGTAGTGATTCCCCCCTCCCCTCTCCGATCCTCCAGCGCTGAGAGAGGGGGCAGCCACAGCTGGCTCTGCCTCTAGATAGGCACAGCCTGCTGTCAATCAGCCAGCTGGTAGGATCGCGACAGTATTGTCGGAATTCATCCTGGGTGCGTCGCTCTCAGTATATCGCCGGCAATAGCTCGCTATATACTGAGTTTTGGGTCACGGGAGGAGGTTAGTATATGTTCTCCCATGACCCTATAGCAAACTATGGGGAAAAACGCTTACTCCATAGTTTTCTTTTAAGCACATAGACATGTGTTTGCTAGATGCCATTACACACAATTTTTTCACGCTTTTGTTTAGCACGATGCGGTGTAAATATGAGTATTTTTTAACCTCTTGCCGTCCGCCCGTAGTAAAAAAACGGACGGACGGCACTGCAGCATATGAGCCTTATAAATGCAGCCTAAGACTACTATTTATTATAGGTATTTATATAGCGCTGATAATCTATGCAGCATTTTACATACTGTACATTCACATCAGATTTTTGATTGTAAGCTCTCATGGGTAATGCCCTCTTTACCATCTTCTCTTGATGTGTATTGTAACTGTAATGTGTTCCTTATATTGTAAAGTGCTGCACAAACTGTTGGCGCTATATAAATCCCGTATAATAATAATGACATTAGTCCCTACCCTCAAGGTGCTTACAGGCTAAGATCCCTATCAGACATGCATACATACACTCACAGATATACTAAGACTGGAGCCAGTTAACCTACCAGCGTCATTCTGAGCCTGATGAAGGGGACCCTGTGTGGCCCCGAAAGTGCTTGTTTTTTGAATGGCAATGTTCCTTGATTAAATGGACTCTTGCTAATTTTATTTGAACCATGGTGTGCTGGTGACATTCTTTGAACATTTCATTTATCATATAACTGGTTCTGTGATTGGGTAGCGTAGGTAGCCATACCTAAGTGTATGTTGCCATGCTTGTGTCAGGAAAACAGAAAATTGTATACCTACCTATCGGTAATTTTACTAAAGCATGGCAGCATACAAAACCCTCCCAGGACTTCCACATTGAGTATGGTCACAAGAATGGTAGCCTTGCTGAGGGTGTTTTCATTTATAGTATAACTGTTCTGTGATTGGTTGAGTAGGGGGCTCAGCTATACCTGTGCATATGCTGCCATGCTTTAGCATCAGCAAAGGGAAACTACTGATAGGTAAGTATACCATTTTTATTTTTTTTTAAAAGGTCTCACTTGTTGTAATGTAATCATCAAATATTTTAAGAAAAATGCAGAAATTGTAAAATAAAGAAACAAACGAAGCTAACGGAAAAAGGAGGGGGATAGAACAGTGAACAAATAGAGACGAAGAAGAGAATGATAAGGTTCCTGACATGACAAGAAGCCCCAGTTGTCTTATGGATATTAATGGACCCTAGTGGTCTTAATACTCAAACAAAACATTTCTCAATGTGTCGGGAGAGAGAAAAATTCCTGAGCTTCTTTCATTTTACACATCCTGTCCTCCCAGCTATATGCTAGTCAGTTATGGAATCTGGGTGTTGACAGACACATGCTTACTATTATATGGACCTCGTACTAAACCTTTACAAACTAGTTAACATTACTGAATCATACTTCCTGAAAACACATCCCAACAAGGACCTGTAAATGTAACATTTAGCTTGATTTATGAGGAAGTCAAACTAGCAAACATGAAATACTAAAGTCTCAGGCACTGGCTAGAAATATGTTGAATAGGCTGTTTTTTGTAGAAGGTCGTTCTAACAATATGTGCTGGAATTGTTTCAAATCTGTCAACACCTGGATTAAAAACCCGATTGAACTTTCGGTTTAAATGGATTTAACAAACTCAAGGTGCATCAAAACAAAAGGTGTGAAAAGTCTAAGCCCCTATATGGTAGCAATGAAGTAAAGTTAACAAAAAATTAAGTAAAAAAAATAGATAAAAGGCCTCCAAAAAATGTTTCACTCCCCATCCATGTGAATACGCGCATACTAATGCGAAAACAGTGTGGGTGCGCCTACATATAAAAATGTTGATTGCACCACACATGTTAGGTATCATCAGAGTGAGAGCAATAATCACGGTTAACTTGAAACTGATGACCTGCACGGGCTTTTAAAGCGTCACCTATGGACAATTTGGGGTACCGTATTGCCTTGCTGTTGCACAGGCGCACACAATTTTTAAGCTTGGCATGTTGGGTATCTATTTTACTCGGCACAACCTCATCTTTTAAATTTCATTTTAAAAAAATCGGTATTCTATTGTGTTTTTGTGCACTAAAATTAACTCGTGTATTTTCTACTGAAATTTTGGGTTTGATAAAGAGTTGCGCCAATATCCTGCAACTTAAAACATTTCCAAGCCTAACATATGGACTAAAACGATTGAGCAACAAAAATGCAGAAACAAAAACACCAAACAGTCTGGTAGGGAAAGAGATAAGGCGAGGGCTACATAAGCATTTTTCTTAACTGAAACAGGCTGCTTAAAAATCCCCTTGTCTGATCTCTCTGTATTACATGGGAGCTGCTACACACGAGATTTGCAGTAGCGCGACTAAGCCAACGATCTCCCACGATCGAACAATGCTGCAATTTAATTGCATTGCAGAAACTATTAGCAATTCTCCTCTCTTCTCCTGCTCAGACTTGAATGGACGCTGAAGATTAATCACTCAACAATCCCTCATTCTAAGAGATTGTTGAGTGTTTTCTTCCATTAACGTATGCCCCTGTGGGATTAATCTTATGAGACTAATCTCTTCACAGTCACCCAACAATCTCCGGCACTAGAGAGCGAATTTTTTAAGATTTTTTTGTTGGTGTCTAAGACTAAAAATCGTCAGTGTAGCCCTAGCCGGTGGTGAATTTTCCTGCCCTGTGATGTACTACATTAAGGCCTCATTCACACACAACGCAAGCAAAGTTGTATATTGCGTATATACGAGCGTATATGCGTGCACTATATGCAATCCCAGAATGCATCACTCGTAATGGAATTTTTAATGTGCTGTACGCATGTATATGCGCATAAATACGCTGCCCGGGCGCATCTCTGTTCCATTCTGTTTTTGCGCATATATACGCTACGCAAATATACGGCTCTATACGCAGCTGTGTGTATGGAGCCATTTATTTGCATAGGTTGCATATGGTACAATATGCACGTATGCGCGCATACGTGCAGCAGTGTGAATGAGGCCTTATAGTCTTATTAATATTGTTACATTATAATTTGTTTCATTTGATCTTTCCATGTAATCCAAATAATGGAATGTGATCAGAGATAGAATCATTTTCACTACATTTTTATACAACTGATATCTTTCATTCAGCTTCCTCTTCCATTGCCATACTAGAATTAGAATCTTCCTGAATCAAAATCAGTAAAGGCAACAAGGCCCCAGCTGAAATTACACATAGGAAAAACACTAAGGCCCCTTTCAGACTGGTGCCTTCAGTTCTGATCCACAGGGGGTCCATGCGCGGATCTTCTGCTTATCAGAATGGATTATCCCTTTATACACTCTAAGTACAGAAAAATACCTGTAGATCTGCCAGAAATGCATCAAGCTCCTAAATCCTGTTGTGGGCTGACAACACACTTTTTTTTTTCCGGACTGAGTGTTGTCAATCATGCCAGTGTCTTTTGCTAAACTACTCAAACCCCCCCCCACTTTCAGATCTCTACAGCATAAAGGCTAAGGGCTTTCGGTGACCAATGACAAGGGGGGAATTTATCAAAACTCTAGTAGATTTGCATTGCAACCAATCAGCTCCTCTCTTCAGTTTGTTCAGTTAACATTTAGAAAATGAAAGAGAGAAGCTGATTGGTTGTCATGCACAGCTGCTTCAGATTCTGTCTGCTGGAAGCAATGCATAATGGGATATGTAGTCTTGGCAAATAAAGATTGCATTGCATCAAGCAGCAGGGAAAGAGACGCAAAACACACCGGGATCCAGGAAGTTATTGAAAGTGATGGGCAGATGGAAGGCAGCACTCTGTACATAAAAGGTTTTTTTCAAGTAAGCTTTGATTGTATTATCAGAAACAACTCTAATATGTATTCCTATTACAATGCTGATGTTATAACAGGAGAGGATATGCTGGGACTTTACAACTCTAATGATTTATTATTTCATGCTTGTTTCCCTTTGTGATTGCAGCTGCAGCCTCACTGCCTTTCCGTCTATGATGTGGATTTACCAGGAGTGGAATTGTTCATAGTGATCCGCAGCACCCTGCTCATTTTATTAGACTTTTCCAGAATCCTCCTTCTCCTTCTGCTGTATTTTTTCTGCCTCTCCCATAAGTACACATAAGTACAGACAAGACGTTTCCCGGAAAATGGCGTCAATGGCATGTCATGACGTTCACTGTGCTGGAAGTTGCATCCTTGACATGGTACTTGCAAAGCTATAAGAATTCCCAGCATTCCAATTTTTACTGAAAACGTGACCATTAATATCTTTAGAGCAAAGGCAGCAACACCCCAAGCAGAACTAAAGGAGTTTACCAAGTGTACAGGAACAGTCTCTCTTAAGGTGGCCATACACTTTACAACCCTCGCAAGACTTTTGTCTTGCGAGGGTTGTAAAGTACTTAAAAAAACGTACGATCTGCCCATCTTGGACAGGCAGACCGTACTTGCGATGACGGCAAACGGGCAGTGTGCGCGTGCGCACACCGGCCCGTTCGGCAGTTGTCGAACAAGCAGGCCACTAACTCGCCGAGAATCGTACGATTCCCGGCGGGTTTTCAAGGCTGCTTGTTCGATGGAAGACGTGCGACCGTACAGTAGAAACGGTCGCACGCCTTTCCCGCGATTCTCGTACGAGAATCGTGCAGTGTATGGGCACCTTTAAGCTGGCCATACACCTTACAATCATCTGCAGATTTTCTATGGTCAGATGGAAAAAGTGCACCAGATTCCTCCATCTATGCTAAGCTGTGTGGATGGAGGAATCTTCACTATCTTGCTAGTCGGCCACGCTGGCTTTCAAAACACCTGAACAATCTGATTGGATGCAGGCATTGTTCAGGTGTTTTGAGAGCCAGCGTGGCCGACTAGCAAGATTACGGAAGCTTGGCCCAGGTGGAGATTTCTCCATCCACACAGTTAGGCCGGGTTCACACCTGAGCGTTTTACAGCTCGTTCCTACGCTCTGTAAAACGCTCAACATGTGAAAACCAATGATTGCCTATGGGCATGGTTCCCACCTGGGCGTTTTGCAGCGCGTACGAAGGCGCTGCAAACGCCCTACGCCCAAAGAAGGGCTGTATCATTGGGATACAGCCAGGTAGCCCTCGGAAACGCGCGCTTGTCGCGTGTTTTTGTTACCGCGAACCTCAGTAAAACCGCGTGGCACGAAACGCGCGACAAACGCGCATATTCGATACGCTTAGGTGTGAACCCAGCCTTAAGTGTACGGGAAAGGTGCCAATACACTGTACGATTATCGTACAAGAATCGCGGGAGATCCCGCGATCGTACCATAATCGCAAAGTGTATGGAAGACGTGCAACCGTTTCTACTGTACGATCGCACGTCTTCCGTCGAACAAGTGGTGTGCTTGTTCAACAACTGCTGAATGGGCCGGTGTGCGCGCGCGCACACTGCCCATCAGCATTGCAGTCATCGGAAGCCCGCCCCTCAGCGGCGCGGGCTTGCGATGATCGCAAGTACGATCTGCCTGTCCAAGATGGGCAGATCGTACACTTTTTTCATTACTTTACAACCATCGCAAGACAAAAGTCTTGTGAGGGTTGTACAGTGTATGGCCACCTTTAGAGGCTTTTCATTTAGGCAATTGTACATGTCTTTCCTGCGCTTTTATGCACAATTTGTAGTATAGATTCATGAGTTTTTGGCCACATAGGCCTTTTCAGGAGCTCCCAGGGAAGTCAATAGGACCAGAAATGCTTGATTCTGCCCCAAAAGAAGCTTGTGTACTTTTTCAAGCTTCAAGTAACGCTGCTCTCAGATGGAACTGGGGATCATTTAGAATAATGGGATTCTTCATTTTGAGCATTAAAATACCTCAGCAAACATGCTTCAAAATGGCCAGTATGAACAGTGTCCAATATGTGGGCCCACATCTCTGGGGTCCCTGATCATCAACAATGTACTGTGGGAGGGTACTTCTATCAGTAGTGCAGAGGTATGGGTCACTGCTCATTTGCTTGCCTTGCATGCTGGTGCTTTGACGCTGATGTGGGGGGCGATAACTGGATGGGTCGACTGCGCTTACCTACATACACAGAAGTTTCTGCTGATGGATTTATTAACTGGAACCAGCACCGCAGATGATCACAGGACCCGGATTTAAGTATGTACTGTATATGTAGGTCATAGAAGTATTATAAAATAAAAATGATAGATTGCCTAGGAGCAGATAGACAGGTAAACAGAAGCATTCCTCTTTTGCCATGGCCAAGGTTCAGCTTTAATAAACTTTCACTGGAAACATTTTGGTGCTTAAAACAAACATGCCATAAGAGAGGCAGAAGAGAGACCAGGAACTCAAGAGTAGGACGCAAGGTAAGAAGGTAAAAGTCAACAGTTAGGTAGTTATGTCTAAGTCGTCGATGACATCACAGACCACGATTTCATGGGCCAGCATCACAGTGGCAGAAGGGGGAATATAATAGGGCACGGCTTCCCTACTGAGAACTCCACTGGACTACCAGGAGACACACGTGGCATCTCCAACCAGCACATACTGTATATGCTTCCTACATTCTCTACCTAACATTATAGGCAACCTCCAACAGGAGATACTGTATCTACATTGAAAATGGAGAAAATCTAGATGAGTCAGCACCTGATGGATTATTAAGGCTGCTTTTCATTTTGCATGTGACTAACTAAACGATTCAATGACAGCTGGATCACTATAGTTGTGTGCTGTCTATGAATGCACTATGTACTAAGATATGAGCTGTTAGTGCCATTAATATGCACTTATTTAGTTTATGGCTAAAAACGAGGCACCACCAGTCACATAATAGTTTATTCTTCTATACACACTAGATATGGGTGGCTGACATCCAGGGCTATCATGTAGAAGTTCATTCTCATAGGCAACATTTCATCTTTTTTTTTAAACCAGTACAAATGGGATTAATTTCTCTGCCTTTAGACAACACCTATATCTATAGGCGACTTCTGTCTTCAGTTTGAACCCTTCCGGCAGCCCCCACAGGAAATCGATGCATGTGGGCATTTTTAATGACTGGATTTTTAGCTGTAGTGGCCCATGTAAGCACACGATTAAGGCTAGATAAGTAATGTCCCACAATTGAGGTACCTACAGTATGCGCCCTAAAAAGCTATCATAGTGAACACAGAGGATTACAGTACTGTCATGAAATTGGGATACATAACCATTTTGGAATTATTTTTTTAATGCGATAAAGATATATATTAATTATTACAACAGGCAGCGCAGTGGCTTAGTGGTTAGCACTTCTGTCTTGCAGCACTTGGGGGGGGGGGCCCCTGGTTCATATCCCAGTCAAGACACGGTTTGCAAGGAGTATGTATTTTCTCCTAGTGCTTGCGTGGGGTTCCTCCCATACTCCAACAACATGCTAGTAGGTTAATTGGCTTCTGTCTAAATCAGCCCTGTTTGTATGCATGCGAGATAGGGACCTTATTTTTATATTTGCTATACATTTGTAAGCTCCTTGAGGGTAGGGACTGAAAGTAAAATGTAAAGTGTCAGTGCTATAAAAATACCTATAATACTGTCCGCAGTCTGTATGGATTCTTGGAAGGTTTAATTTCTCTGTACAAAATTTTATAAGGGATTTTTTATGAGAACAAACTGTTTCAACTGTATTGAAGCCAAACATATCCTTATAGCCCATCTATCATTTTGGTTTATTCATTACATAAGAGAGGACAGAAGAAAGAAGGAACATAGAGAACAGGAATGCAAAAGTAGCAAGCAAGGGAAGAAGGTAAAAAGTAAATAGACCTCGGGAAGGATCAGATGTAACAGTCATGGCAGCTGCAGTGAAGTACAAATCTATCCAAGACCTCCTTAGAGGACAGTGTCCATTAACATAACTTACATCTTCATAAACAGTATGTGAGGCTAGCATTTTCAGAAGCAGTAATGTAATGCATTTCTCTTTATATATGTTTGCAATGTACTTACCTTTCTAAAGGCTCTGTTCACATTTTGGCATTTCAAAAATACATAATTTTGTTGACCTTTGCTGATCAGCACAGTTTAAATAACTAGAACACACACACACTTACTAGCAATGACAAACATGGACAGCGCAGCCACAAATTATTTTTAAGGAATGTATACTTCATACAGCTTTCCTTTATTTTACCATAATCCTTCACTCTCCATAAAAAGGTATATTCTTACCTGTCCACAATCCTGCCTGCTTTGAGCCCAAGGGGAGCTGCTGCTGCAAAATCTTCCAGGCGGTCCCTTTCTTATGTGCATGCGTGGAAAAAGAAGATCATCCCTTGGACTGTCAAACTATTTGTGGGACGGCCATCGTGCAATAACAATGAACTGGAATTAGTCTGCTCACACGCCGTAGAAGGGCAGGGATCAGATGGAAGACTTTGCAGCAGTGGTTGTGCGGCTCCCAGAAACATTAACATGCGAGTAAAAGACGGGGGGGGGGGGGAAATTTAATTAAAGGATAAACTTTACAGAAGTAGGCAACCTCAGCACTCCAGCCGCAGCGAAATGATAAATCCCATCAAAGCTCTGCCAGCCATACCTGTGGCTGCCAGAGTCTTGAAATGCCTCATGTCGTTACCAAACAGCTGCTGTGCCAAGGTTGCCTACCCTTGATGTAAACCCTCAGGTATACCCTAATAAAACTTTGCTCCATTTCCTTTGGAAAAAAAAAAAAAATGGTAAAGCTGATGGCTAAGCATCTTCTTAGGCCCGTTCACACTTTCGTGATGCGTGAACGGGTGTGCTGCTGTTGCTGTACGTCAGCCCATTTATTTCAATGAGCTGCTGCACGCCTGGCAAAGAAGCTCATACAGCATTTTTCAGCTGCAAGCTTCCTGCATTAACTATGCATTTGTGCACATTTGACGAGCGTCCATGCATGGGCAAAAATGTACGTTTTACTGGCCACGTTTGGGGTGCCATAACAAGTAATGGCACCGGAAGCGCAATTATTGACAGGCTGTGTCAACAAATGTTTAAGCAATGCAGAAATGTGAACAGTGACTTAGATCCCACCCTCATCTGTTCCTTCCCTCTGGAACACAACCTGATTCCAGGGCTGCCTTATAGCTCGCAGTATACTGAGACGCCGCAGCAGAAGCGGATCCCGACAATTATGTCTGGATCCGCCCAGCTGCATGAGCGACAGCTGGCTCTGCCTATCTAGAGGCAGAGCCAGCTGTACCCGCCCCCTCCTACGTCCGTTCCGCCAGTCAGCGCTGGAGGATCGGAGCGGGGAGGGAGGAATCCAGCCTCTCCCGTCACGGCAAGAGAGTTGTGACAGCATTGAGAGGTGAGCAAAAGCCGGTATGTGTTCGCTCACCTCCCGATCTACTGAGCCGACCTGTGACAGTTTCATTGTCACAGGTCGGCTAGAACTATGAGGATGAGTGAAAAGCACTCACCTCGTAGTTCTCCTTTAACGATGAGTCTCCTGTAAATATAAAACAAACCTATCGCACAACCATAACGTTTCAATAATGGTCCACAACATTTTAGGCAAAGAAAACATTTATTTAAAAAAATCTGAAGTGCATAGCACTCATTTCAGAATTCTTTGTTGTGGTTTAATACTCCAACAGTTTCCATATACCCCATCCGAATCCCACAACATTTTGGCTTGTATTCAAAACATGTAACAATGCATTTGAGTCCCTTCTTAATGAACAGCTCTTAGTGAACATAGCCTTGGCTGCTTTCAGAATAACGATCTTGTACAAAAGAATAAAAACAACCCAAAAAAAACAAAACACATATGCTACATAATAAATAATAAAGTAATGTAGTGTCTTTAGTCTGGTCCTGCTGCCTTCTGACAAAAAAAGAAAAAACAAATCTATAATAAAAAAAAAAAATGACTATATACAAATGCCAAGTACTGAATAGCATACTATCATTTCTTTATCGTTCCATTCATTTTCAAAGAACATTTACTCCAGTGTTAGTAATAATCTAGTATGTTCTAGAGCAGTTTCGTGAAAAAAAAAAAATACCTAAGAGTCAGGCTCACAAGACAGTTTTCAAGTTAGGACAGAGCTTTATAATAATGAGGTAGATAAATAAAGACACTTCTGAAGTCCTCAAACTGGAATGCTAATATAAAATGAGGATCCTTAGTGTTCTGGCACTTTTGGAATGAAAACACTTGGCTTTACTTAATGATATGCCTCGGTCTATAGCACCCGACCACCAGATGGCTATTAAACCTCTAGCGTGAGTAAGCTCATTTCTGATAGGCCGCTCTAGGCTCCTACACAAAACCCTATGGGATTTATAAACTAGATTAAGAAAAAATAAGTAACAAAATAGAAGAATTTACAGCTCTACATTATTTGGACTCAACAGCAATAACTTCAAATCATTATCAATCAAAAAATGACCAAAAGGTGTTTACCTCTTGGAAAAAAACCCCCAAGAAAACCCACACAGGGTGCATCTCAAACCCTATCTGTAACAGAAAGTGTGATCCAGTTTTGTACTCTACAAACACAAATTGCATTGCTATGGAAGGAAGTCTACAAGAGTCCACTGATAAAATACTTTCCAGACGACCCATTTATAAAGGCGGAATTTGACATTAGCTTTGGTTGCTTTCATTTGGCTTCTAAAGAGATAACACATGAAACTATAATCTTATCTACACCATCAAATCTTACCTAAAACAATAAGAGGATTTGCTACTGAGTTGCATGTTTTCCCCCTCTCAGATTAAAGTCATGCTGGATATTTATCAATAACACTACATGACTTGCATGCATAACGCAAGGCGTTTTGCTACTCAGTTGGAAACGCTTATGTTCCAAAAAGGGGCTGAGGAGCAACAGATTTAGATCTTTGCCAGACAAAAGCAAAAATATTAAAGAC
This sequence comes from Nanorana parkeri, assembly GCF_000935625.1. NCBI lineage: Eukaryota > Metazoa > Chordata > Amphibia > Anura > Dicroglossidae > Nanorana > Nanorana parkeri. Next base: position 11,210 of record NW_017306634.1, read on the forward strand.
ATCTAACCCAGGGCCTAACAAACTGTGGTACTAGCCACCAGCTAGCCAGTGAAACAAAAAGGAGCCAGACAGAACTTTCAAAGGCAAAAGATATTCATTCCACGACTTTGAAGGTCAAGAATTAGGCACCAGCAGAAAGTTCTAAGGAGCCTTGGTGTCTTCTGGTCTACCTGGCATCTGGGACTTGTCCAGCACCTTTCTAACTCTACATTAAATAAAACACCAGCAGCATGAAATAGAGTTATATATATTATTTCCCTGAGTTAGTGTGAAATATTGCTTTAAAAACAAAAAAATGAAAGATATATACGAGGTATAATGGAAACATCAGAACATGAAGATTCATAGTTGACCAGTACAGAATGCTATATGTAACCGTACTTCAGATAAATGAGCACCACTGAAAAAGTTATAGCTGACCTGCATTAGGTTTCATTTAGGTGACTGGCCAGGCAGTCATGGACGTGTGACATTGCTAAAGAGTAATACTGTATAATCTCCTTCATCGCATTGTGACAATGACAATGTCTTCAGAAAAACAAAGTTCCCTCAAGACCATGGTGGGAAAAGCACTTGGTCAGACAGTTCTTTAGCACCATTGAGTGGTTGGGCCTCTATAGGCATTCAAAGAGCGCTCTCCTGAGCTTGTCTCTACGAGGGGACAATAAAATCCCCCAAAACAAACAAAAAATAAAAATTAAAGGACTGTCAATTCACAGCATGTTTTTCAAGAGCAGGACAGAGAGGATAGAAATGGCTGTCATCACCTCTCAAAGCACTGCGTTATACAAGAGTAGTGTCCGTTCACTGGAAAGCTTCTGTTATAGGACACCCCCATGCAAGGCTTCACTTCTATGGGCACAGCAGCTAAAGAGACACTTGCAGCAGTCTGTATGTGTGCCCGTGGTTGGACACCCATGGCCAGGCTGGACGTACATGTCTGGAGAGGGAATGCAGAGGTGTGGGCAGCAGAGACAATTTGTTGGCAGCTCGGTTGCTGAGGGGTCGGGTGGTGGAACTGTAGTTGGTGCTGGGACTGCAGGAACTGGGGTAGGTGTTGCTGTACATGAGCATGTGGTGTGACAGGCGACGGCGGAGGAAATAAGCATGGTGTTGCAGAGTGGCTCAGTTGCGATTTGTGCTTGTTGGCCTCCTTCACATCATTGTCATGTGCACTAGAACAAAAAAAAAAGGAAGGATTTTGAATAGTTTGCTTATAACAATTTGTGATAATACAGCATCATGGGCTTCAGGCATGAAGGAGAAAGAACTGCTGCTACCTCGAACAGCTAGATTAACATTCAATGGCAAGGAGACACAGCTTTTTATCTTGCCATTTTCTTCTCTTCTCGAAAGTGGGCAATAGAACACCAACATTAACAATTCTGTGTAGTTAAAGATTAGGAAAATAGAGAAAAAGAAAAACAAGATTACAGCCTGTGGAAAAATAAGACTGGTCGCTATGAGACCCAAGTTGTATAGTTTAGCCCTTATTTATGAACCGGTTAGCAAAAAAAGAGACTTTTAGACGGTGGAGCCTTGTTGGCCAGGAAGGCGTAAGCCGCAGGATGATGCGAGAAGCTGCTACGCATGCTGCTGCCACAAGTGATGGGAGGTAATTTAAAAATATGTGATCTATGAAGAAAAACAAAATGGTATCAAACATTGTAAAGACCACCAGCACTGAATTCGAAGTGGGCTAAGGGAATAATGTCCACTGTACCTTGCAGAGACACTTCTAGGAAATAATCGGCGTATTTTGCCATGTAGATCTTTGTCTTCTCCAGGCAGATCATAGGCCAGCCATCGTGGAGATCAGTGTCATGGACTGCAATTGACAAGTAGTACTCTATAAAGTGGGCAGGAGTTGGGAGGCACAGGTTCCACTCAAAGGTTTCCAGCAGCAGGAGCTCCATATGGAGAAGGTTCTGTTTGGTCAGCACCAAGTTCATGTTTGTCATACAGCCCAGACTGTTCAGCTGGTCCAACTTTGGCACTCGATCTTCTTTGTCTTCAAATTTACCTGGAAAACAGATATGACAAAATGTGAGTTGCTCCTCTTGTCTTAATCAACTTCAGTGTTAAACCATAACATACAGGAGGTTACATGTACAGATCATAAAGTGCACCTATACTGAACATACAAAGTGGAAACAGACATGAACTGAAGGCACTTGGGAGATGGACTTCCACATTTCCCTTTAAATTGGGGAGCACACTATGCAAATCTTGACTTGGAACGGTTGTGCTGGCCATACACCCCACCCCCCAGTGGGCTGATTATTCTCATTCAGCCCAATAGGCTGAACTTGAAGAGTGTAGATGGTGGAATCTCCCATGCTGGCTATTGTATTCTGATAGCCAGCACCTGCTTAGCTATAGTTACTGGCCCACAATTTTCCACCCATCTCCCTTGACTAAAATGGATTGAAAATTCAACTTTTGTTGAGTAGGGTGGTGCCAGTAGGGCCACGCACAGATGAAATTTCAGCCAATTCAGGAAACGGCCAATTTACAGCACTCCTGCCTTGCAGCAATGGGAGGTCACTGGAATAAATCCTAGTCAGGACACGATCTGCAAGGAGTCTGCATGTTCTCCCTGTGCTTCAATGGGTTACCTCTGGTTTTCTTCACACACTCCAAAGGCATGCTGGAAGGTTAATTGGTGCTGGCGTGTGTGTGCCATGGAGAGCTTAGATTTTAAGCCCCTTGAGGGCAGGGACTGATGAGAGTGCAGCATGTTATGTGCTACTAAAATTTTCGGCGCTATCTAAATACCTGTAAAAAATGTTTGATCCTCGTATGGCGAGCTCACGCCTGAGCTCCCCCCTGCACCTTACTATGTGCAAGCTTGGCCAAGCATTTCATTCATGGAGCAACAAAAAGATGCACACGGTAGCAGTTCAGGCTCCAGACATGCTGGCTGATTGGAAGAAAACTAGGCATGTAGAGGCAGTTCTATGTGCCTGCATTTTATATAGGCTGCCATTTTCTCATTTTTAAATACCCTTTAGATTTACTTGGCAGCTACATAAAGCAGCATATAAAAAAACATTCAGAAGTCATTCAAATAGGGAAATCATTACATTTACACTGACTTAGAGGACCAAGCTTACCCACGGCTCTAATTTTCTATTTTAACATACTTGTTACCCACCTGCTTTCCCTTCCAGCCACCTACCTATAGCTGCCAGTTTTTTCTGAACAGCAGGGAATACGAGACTGCAAAAATGCCAACTAATGTGCTCCCGGGTTCATACACCCATCTCTCCATCTGGAGTTGCACTTTAAGAGCAGAGGTTGATGGACAGCTCTCAACACAAATGGGCATGCTTCTACTACTGCAGTTTAAGTCTCAATACCAGTGGTCATGGTTTGTTTGTTGCATTTTGCGGGTACACCATAAATGGACATACAAGTCTTCAGTCATTAAAATACTGCTGCCTCCCATTTGCTACATACAAATGCTTTTGTATCAAAGCGACCTTTTGAAAGCAAAACTAATGAGAAGCGGTAAAGCTGGATTCTCGAGGCCACTGTTCTGTTGCTGCATTATTAATCCTAATCTGCATACATGAAAATGCATACAATGCAATTCATGACATTACAATACATTCATTGTGGATGCCAGAAGGGAAAATATATTCAAAAGTATGGACGCTACTAATGTGTACAGACCCACTGAAATTAATTTAGGAGATTACATTTTGTTAGCATTTACTGTACTGCCGTCATCAACAAGAAATCTAGAGAAATAAAACCGGAGATCGGGGGCGAAAAAAACCAAAAAACAAACATTCTGGAGCTAGAATATATGTTCAGCAGTCATTCACTTGACTGTGATGCAGATCTCATATATAAACGAGCAATTTACAATTCAGTAATAATTGATCTCATGTCCAAAAGGGATATAAGATTTTACTGCCCACGGCAAGTAGATAGTCAAATTCTTTGTTCTAGTATGGCAGCCTGGCGGGGACAATTAGATTAGCTGATGTGGACATGGACCGTTCTTCCTGCAGAAACTGATAAATAAGGCTGGATGAATTGCACATTTGTTCCATTGGGACTCCCGGGGTTAAAAGAGACACGAAGCTCAGGAGTCAAATATTAAAAATACATTCAAGTACCCCATTTACAAAAATGTATCTTATTTGTGTATCACTCGGCTGTAGATCTTCAAATCATCTCTGAATTGGTGCCGACACTGTCCTTCCTTCTGGAGGGGGGCTACTTGTTCCTCAAGGTCCCTGTGTGTGTGTGTTGTAAGTAGTCACCGCTCCAAGCTCACTCCAGTGATGGACTACAATCTCAGGTTTAGTTTACTAATTTGTATTGAGATTGTAGTCCATCACGGGAGTGAGCTTGGAGCGGTGACTACTTACAACACACACACACAGGGACCTTGAGGAACAAGTAGCCCCCCTCCAGAAGGAAGGACAGTGTCGGCACCAATTCAGAGATGATTTGAGGATCTACAGCCGAGTGAGACACAAATAAAAGTTAAGCTATGTGAATGCATTTTTAAAATTTAACTCCTGAGTTTAGTGTCACATGAAACTGGATGCAGACATATGAACATTAGAAATCCGTTGGTAGTTAACGAGCACCACCAGATGGCAATGAGTAGCATGGGAATGTTATGCTCATCAGTGCCCTCTAGTGACACCAGCTTATCATTCTAGTTTGTATAATTTAATAAAATTATATATTTTTTGCCCAATTCCACCCCTTCTAATTAGTTTATCAAGTTTTTCAAGTTTCACTTTTTTGAATGTGCAAAAGCAGAGTCATGCTCACAAAGTTACAGATTAACCTCATGTTTTGTTGACTTAGAAAGTTTCAACATGCTGTTATAGTCACCTGTGAACCTCAAGTAGACCCTGTCCTCATACCCAGACTGGCCATTCATTGACAGGTTTTTTTTTTGTATGGTTCCACTGAGGTTTATTAGACACAAAACACATCTTTATCATCAATCACGAAGCATGCAGGGAAGACAAGTTAGGTATACAGGTGAAACTCGAATAATTAGAATATCATGCAAAAGTAATTGCAGTAAGTGCTACAAAAGGGGCCCAAACCAAGTACTGAGTACATATGCATGCTTGTACTTTTCAGAGGTCCGATATTGTTCTATGTACAATCCTTGTTTTATTGATTGCATGTAATAATCTACTTTTCTGAGATTGTGGATTTGGGGTTTTCATGAGCTGTAAGCCATAATCATCACAATTATGACAAATCACGGCTTGAATTATCTTGCTTTGCATGCAATGAGTCTATCTCATATATTAGTTTCACCTTTTTAAGTTGCATTAGTGAAATAAATGAACTTTGCACGATATTCTAATTATTCGAGTTTCACCTGCACATATGCAGAAGTGTGAAGCTGGACATAAACAGGTAGAATATTTATACGAAATAGCTTGTCAAAACATTCCATCATGCCAACAGAGACTTGATGAATGTCATTTAAAAGTGTGTCTGTTTGTTGAATTTAACATTCTATTTTGGAAATGAATGGGAGTTTCATAAACAAAAAACACATTCACTGTTAATTTCTTCCAAGAAATTATTATTGTTTTTCTAATCCTGCTCCCTTGATTTTTTTTGTTATCACTACGGTCAAATGCGATCGCCAATTTGACACCATTAATTATTGGAATTTTGTTCCAAGAACACATATATATTAATGTTCTTGGAACAAAATTGCAGCAATTACTTTTGCACGATATTCTAATTATTCGAGTTTCACCTGTATATACATACATACATACATACATACATACCACAAGTGACTAGGGAGCATGGAGCCATGTAATGACAATCGCAGCCCGGCTTCCTGATTGGTCAGGAAGCTGGCTAATCAGAAAGCCGGGTAGCAAGTCGTTACCTGCCCCTGCCCCCCCCCAGCTTCCTGATCGTCTAGAAAGCCGCCTCCATGCTTCCTTGTCACCTGGTGACAAGGGAGCATGGAGACGGCTTCCCAGCTAATCAGGAAGCTGGGCGGCAAGTCATTACACTCCACCCAGTTTCCTTAATTGGACTTCCAGTATTGTCGAGTACCGAAAGAAAAAGAAAAAAAAAAAACAAACAAAAAAAACAGTATCTGTGCATCCCTAATGGAAAAACAAACAACCAAAAACATTTTTTTTTTTTAATTATGATACCATGTACACCCAGCTTAACACTGCACCCAGATAATGGGGGGACATGTATCAAGCAAATAAGCAACATAATTGCAAATCAGGCTCTACTTAAGGTCTGGTTCACACCTAGGCGCTCAATCGCATGGATTCAGTCGCTCGATAACACGCAAAAACTCAATGGCGTCAGTTCACACCTTAGCGTTGCATCGCATGTGCGAGGTTGCCCATCGTGCAAAAAGATGCAGGAGCTATTTTCAGGTGGATGCTGCACGGTTTTGGTCCCATAGACATTCCTATGCACGGAGAATCGTGGGATTTTCGCATTGTTTTTAAATGCGACAAGCGCACAAAAACAACTTAAACCAGCAATCACCTAGGTGTGAACCAGGCCTCAAAAAAGTCTGTGCTACATCTTTACAGTACAGTGAGTCTCTATTCCTGGGCAGCCAAAGTTCTGAGATGGCTTTATTTCTAAAGACGAGACAGATTTTCACTCTAAACAGACGCATAATTAAGAAGTGGTCAGGTTTAGGTTTTATTCGGTCAGCGAGTCTTAAGAGCGGGCAAGGGAGAAATTTATGACTCAAGCTGTAACCATGTAGTAAATCTGTTGCATGATCTGCCTCACTGCTCCTGTTTAGTATTGCCTTGCTGTACAATGATTTTTTTTCTTTCCCCACCATTGAAGCCTGCAAAGCATTGCACTTGCGATTAGTGGATCACGGGTGCAATGCTCTGGCTCATGCAGACTCTTCCCCTCTGGCCCCATTTGTATCAAGCATCAGTATTTTATGGTCAATGTTTCAATACTGACAGTAAAATACTCATGTTTTGACTTCTCTCCGCTGCATGACCCGTGAGTGCCTCTTTATCTACTCTGGATCTGTATGGATATTTTTGTGGATGAGCACCCAGGCAATTACCATACACAGTGCAGTGGTCACCTCTAGGAATATAAAAGGATACACACACACACTGGTAAAACTGGATATTCCTTTCTGCTTTAGATACAGTGTTAAAGACTGAGTACTAAGAACAAGTTAACAGGATCAAAAAGAAGTCCAAGAGTAATAAAAGACACAGGAAATGCTACTGCTGATTGTAATCTAGTAAAAAGTGCTGCTGGGGCAATTAGTGAGAGCAGGATTGATTTATATTGCTTTTACCTGCACATCTTTCAAAAGAGAACGGCCCTTAGATCTCAGGAAACAACCTAGAGCAGCACTCTATACTGCCATCCACGATCCATCATGAAGCCAACAGAGAAAACCACATAGGAATACACAGACACGAGTGTAAAGCTGGACATATACACCGGTAGATTTCCAAACGAACGTTCATATGAAAAATCTTATCAGAGCATTGCATAATGTCATTCCAAACTTGACGGATGTTGTTATAAAATGTGTTTGATTTTATCATTCAGTTTTAAAATGAATGGAGTTTCCGGAAAACAAATCACTTGGAATTTTGTTCCTTCGAGAAAAATTCTCCATACCGCTCCTTCGATTTTCACTCACAACTTTGGTCCAAAACGACTGACCCCATTAACTGTTAGAAAAACCTCTCTCTTAAAAGAACGCTGGGGAATTTTTTCTTAACGCTTACAGTGGGGTTTTCCATTGCACTGCAAGGGTTAAGTGCTTGTTTTGGTCTAGAGAGGAAGATAAAGTTAAACTCACCTGATCCCTGGAGACGGCATGCTCTTAAGGTGCCCATACACTTTACAACCCTCGCAAGACCTTTGTCTTGCGAGGGTTGTAAAGTAATTTAAAAAACGTACAATCTGCCCATCTTGGACAGGCAGATCGTACCTGCGATCATCGCAAGCCCGCCCCCCTGAGGGGCGGGCTTCTGATGACTGCAATGCTGAACAGGCAGTGTGCATGTGCGCACACCGGCCAGTTCGGCAGTGATCTCTCGATCATGTTAAAAACCAGCCGAAAATCGTACGGTTCTCGGCTGGTTTTCCAACATGCTCGATATATAAAAGTCGTGCGACCGTACATTAGAAACGCTTGCACGCCTTCCATACACTGCGCAATTCTCGTACGATCGCGGGATTTACCCGAATACGGTCTCGGGATACGAGAATCGTGCAGTGTATGGGCACCTTTAGACCGGTCTCTTGAGCATCTCTCCCACTGCAGCAGCTAAGGATTCCTCCAGTCATCCTGTTGTGGACACAGTGCACAGGACGTCGAGGGACATACTACCGCTGCGGCGTAGAAGGAGAGAGGCTGGAGGGAGCGCTGTCACAGCCGGCCGGCTCAGAGGATCAAGTGAGTACTTGCAGTGAAGAGAAGCAAACAGGCTGCAATTGTCCATGATGAAAATACTCGAATGCCCCGTTATTTCAATCTCAGCAGCTGACACATTTTAGCACAGATGATGTCCAACTCTTTTTTTGCATTAGTCTCCCATTTGGCAAAAAAGTGCAACAGAAGGCAACTCATCCCTTCAATGAAAGATATGATTGCACAGGTTTAATGGCTGATTACAAGGCACTGATGGGATTCGATTAATTGCAGATCTTGTAGAACTTTCATAAGTCAATAATTAAAAAAGGATGAGCCGACACCCCCCCTCATGATGGGGGACACATGGGGCTGCATATGGTTGGGTGCATCTAGTATAAAGAAAACTCATGCAGGGCAAAGAAACAGGTTTGAAATACAAGATATCTGCGCTGTTATTCTCCCTGTAATAAACTACTAGCAGCTGTACCAAAGTCAATGATCAAACACTTATATAGTATATTTTAAAAAAATGTACCATACTTAATAAATCGTAATCTACCCTATATCTACTAATTCATAAAAATGTGGGAGCAATATGAATATGAATTAAACAATTAATAAATATCACCATGCATATAAAACACAAAGTTTGCTCCCAGTGAAAGAAGTGTAAAGTCCTCAGTGAAGAAACAACTACAATGCTATAGTGTAAAGAAACAGGTTTGTTTCAAAGCCAGCTATACACCATTTCATCTGAGACCCGTTCACGTTTTCAATCTACTTTTGTTGATGGAGCAAAAACATTCTCAGCCGACCAGTGCTGCAGGCACTGTTTGGCTATTGTGACAGCAGCACACCCATGGTTGTCTGAATACAATAGCCCAGCAGGGGAGATTCCCCCCCATCAAGGCCAAACTGCATTCATTTTGCTGGTTTGATAAAACCATATAGGGGCCAATGTATTGATCTTCCACGCAATGTAATGCTGGATGAATGCCATTTGTGCAATATTACTGCCACTAGATGGTGTTGAGGACAAACAGGAAATTCCTATGTTTCCGACACCATCTAGTGGCAGTAACGCTGTGCGAATGGCAGTCGCCCAGCTTATCGCTGCGCGAAAGATTTATACATCTGCCCCATAGTGTATGGCCAGTTTTAGCGCCTCACCACCCACAGTATATTCTTGTCTATCCTTTACTTCCTGCATCTCGGTGCAGACTCTGGGGTGAAGAAATGACCCTGTACTTCTGTCACATGGTGGGAGGGCGAGTCCTCAGCCACGTGTAAGCTTGCACTGTGGTGGCTCAGGTTGCACAGGGTTGTTCTTTTTTGCTCCCAGGTATCAAATGGAGTGGCAGTAAAGAAAGGGAAAGGCAAGTATGTTTAGCGGTGCGGGGGGTGTGGCGGCATTAAATAAAGCCTTTCCGTGCATGTGCAAAGCACTCTACATATTCAGGTTGAAAATGTTTTTGCATATTACTTTGTATTTCCAGTAGGGAAACCTTGCTGCTAGAATTGCAACAGTCTCTTGAGGCAGCTTAGCCTGTCATGTGACTTCTCTAGGCTGATGGACAAGGATCCACAACATGGGAAACAAGTCAGACACATTCCAAGTTTCCATGCATAACATGTTTTTTGGCAGCAGTAAATAAAAAATGTAAAAAAAATTGGCTTACTTGCTAACAGTAAACAGGACAAGGCCACAATATGGAGCTGTTGGATAGAAATGTCATATCTGTCCATGAAGAGGTCCAGCAGGTAGACTGCGAGGTGGCGAGCAGTCGGGCACAGTTTGAACCGATTGCTGACAATAGCTATCAAGTCTGCAAAGTAGCGTCTTAGGTTCAGCTGGGGAGACTGGCCTTTGTAGGACGGAAGCTTCAATTCCTAAGTAAACAGAGACAGCAAGATGGTAATTTGAGCTTTGCAGACAATGGTATAGAATACATTAACCTCCACCACACACACATCTTACTGGCATTCTTCTACAGTCATCTTTTTTTTTAAAAGACATTTTCCACTTTGGAAAAAACAAAAAACAGAACTATATATTTAGTCTAGGGCTAAATAATGACCATAAGGGTTTTATATTAAAGATTAAAAAGACATCAAATATATTTACACCATAAACACTTGTGGACGTTAAAGAAAACATAGCAAAATATTAATAGCAAAATATTAATAGCAAAATGCAGCAACTCATGGCAACCAGACGTTGGGTAGACAAAGCGATAGCTTTTGGTGGCCAACTAAAAACATGACTTATATTTACAAAGTATCACTTTGATCAGACTTTGACTGCTCACAGTGGGTGTACTGCACGCTACACACGGCGTTATTGTGGTTTCAGCTGAAAATATGTATAAAATTAGGCACACACTACACCCACAGTAAACCCAAAACTTTTTCCCAACAAGCACCCTCTTATTTTAGACTTGAAAAATGTCTGAGGCTCTAATTGAATTGTGCAGATTATAGACAAGACTCTGCTCTGCAGAACAGCAATTCATCAAATTAATTAATGTGGGCAACCATGGCAACCTAATCCACTCAAACGAGTGGTAGACCAAATGAAGTGGAGGGACTGCAGAAAAAAAACAGGACTTTACGTTCTATTCCATGTAAATGAGTGTTTACTGAAAATAAAAGGGCCAGATAACCCCAAACCTAGCAATGCAGTACAATAGGGTTGAGCTTCAGACCCTCTACCACCCTGGAAAAAGGGGGGCGACACTTGTAGCCAACAAAAGAGGCTTCGGCAATCGCTGGCCACTTTGCTGTTTTTGTAAGGGCCGTCCCCTCTCGCCTGCTGTTGAATAACAAAAGGGATTTAAACCGTGAAAATCGATTTGTGGTAGCACCCCAGAGCCTGCTCAGAAAGTAGTTTCAAACACATATGCCCTAAAGGAAACTGCAGGCTCCCTGCTACTTAACACTAGAGTGTGAACGGAGGCATGGGGAAGTGACCAGCTGGCCTCAACTTAGGCCCAGCCAGGGGACCTACAAGACAATGCAACACCATGGATCTTCATTCCCCCCCTCCAAGAGCAACATCACAGAAAGAAGACCAAAAGACACAAGCCATTCGGATCATCTCTGCCCCCCACACTGCCATTAGAATAGGCACAAAGGAAAAATGTGTCAAAGTTGAATTCTAAAAATAATAAATAAAACTAAAATAAAAAATAAATAATAAAAGTTCAGAGTCGAAACACTAAAGTAATATAGGAAAAGTTATACAAGTTGCTTTAAGAACACACAATTTTCATCTACAGCCTTGTCACAATAATATATATATATACACATACATACATTCATGTAACACCAACAGTTTGCCACACTTTACAAAATGAAAGGGAGACAGTACATTTAT
>NW_017306634.1:22996-59309 GCF_000935625.1 Nanorana parkeri
CGGTTATAATTAAATTGATAAGATTGGAATAAAGCATTCTTAAATTAATAATAAAACTCGCAAGACACCCCCACTTACTTTATACCGGAGAGTCTGGTGGATATCCGCAGCAAGTTGGCCCTTCCACCACAAGCTTTCCAGCTCCATCTCCTGAGATGTCCAGAGGGCCAAAACGCAGAGAAGTGCAGCCTGCAAGACAAGGCGGTCAGCAAAAGTTGATTTCCTCCATCGGCTTAAAACAACTCGCCCCGTCCAAAGTTTACATCCAAAGAGCCCATCTGCTAGACACACAGCCAGCACGGAATAACGACAGAGAATCTCCTCTTCTCTTCTTATTTGCACTTAATTAAAATCCCACCAACAGAGGTTTAACCCTCTCCTCCCAGACAGATACTGCCCAGCCCAGGTCTCATCACACCCGCAAAACCTAATTAACATTCTGATGAAAAGGAATACCCGGCTAACATGTTTATCTCCAAGCATAAAAAAATTAAAATAAATAAGAATTACAAATGGAAAACAGGCGTACTATACAAAAGGGATACAAGGAAACACAGGGATCTTAACATATTTAAAAAAAAGGAATTATTTGAAAGGATGGGTCAATGAGATTTGAAAATTGCAATCACATGACTAAAATAAAAATATCCTTTTTTATGTTACATGTTTATGAATATTAAAAGGACATTTCCACTTTTCAGGATGAAACAGGCAAGTGATCCCCAGGCAGGGGCTATAGCAGGATTGCATGGAACATTAAAGGTCCCATCCAGCTACAAGTCTGCTACTAATAATACAATCAGATCTCTTGGCACACATAGTAAGGGAAGATTTTATATGTGATGCAATGGGCTGTGCGTGGGTTGATGTCCATGGAGGATGCAAGGCTGGAGCCAACAAAGCCCCCCGCACACTCACATTCACTCCCCCGGGCAAGTTACCCGCAAAGTCCCCCGAACACCTCCCCCCCAATCCTCCATCTACCCCGGACCGACCTCGCTCACTGATCAGCTCCGGATCGCCGCTCACAGCCCAAACACATCTCGTCCGCCCTGTAACCGATCCCCCCGTTCTGTTGGCTGGCCCCGTCCATCAATCGGCCAGGTTCTCCCTATCCATTGTTAAAGGGCCGAGCTCCAGTGACTGTATACAAAGCCTGCACTCGGACCCATGCCGCTGGGGACCTCAACCAATAGCGGAACAGCTTTCAGAACAGGCTTCTGTCGCCCACCAATCACGACATTCCTTTCGTACTGTGGCTACGGGATATGAAACGCGCTACCGCCCTCCGAGCAACTTTGAGTCTTACAGGCTACCGTAGCCGGGATTGAGCCTTGCACATCTGGCTACGTCACGCGGCTTGAGCTGGGAATGTAGTGTAATAGTGTAAAGGGGGCGTGGAGAGAGGCGAGGCATGGGCTCAGTCGACGCCCAAGGTATTCGGCGTAGAGGAAGCTGAAGGCGGGGCTTGGTTTCGGCTAGAGCGGAAACTAGCTGTGCTATGATAAGAGGGAGCTCAGCAGGTCACTTGGGGACAATTCATTCAAACGTTGTCATGGCTGCTGTACTTCACAGAGACAGTGTCACGGGAATAAATGTAAACCCAATCACTAATATCTCATATAAGCAATAGGGTTATAGAACATGACCTTCTGTGGTTGTAAAATCTGCTGCATCTCCACCGCCGGGGGGCCACAGGTGCTTTGTACAGCCTCTTATAGAGGTTAATGGTTGAATGTAGGTAAACGCACAAATGCATAGGGGCACATGACCCCAACGTGGAGTGTCAGCTTTCAAGGTTGTGAGCCTGTACGCATGCTCATGTCCGGTGTATTCTAGCCATTGGTTATTGGAAGCTGTACGCGCACCTCTGGCTCTCTGGTGGTGTAAATACACCGGAATTTATATTGGGTGACCACAGGGAGCAATGTGCAAGAGCCCTCCACATGTTCATGGCATTAAGTCTCCCAGTTGTGATTCTGCAACTGGTAAAAAGGGGCTTGAACACAATCAGGCAGAGGCGCCGTTGGCTCTCTAATAACGCATTCTCAGGCGGCTGCGAGGCCCCAGCGGGGAGCGAGTGGCCGCCTAATTAGAGAGCTGCCTCTGCTGCTTCCTGTCCGACTGACCAACAGCACCAGGCCCATGATGCTCTTAATGCGGCCCTGGTGGTGGTGGTTTGATAGTGCACGCTATGGGGGGGGCAGATACTGGCAGGGGCGTCCCGAGGCTGGGTGACACCCGGAGCAATAACCGAGTGTCGCCCCGCCGAGACGTCAGTGCACGCGCGGCAGTCTTCTGATACCTGCTGGCGGCCATCCTGGTGATGGACGCCGGCAGAGAGAGGAGGGGACAGTCCCCTCCTCTCTCCTGATACTGTCGGGCGTTCGGTCCATGACCGAGCGCTCGACTTTTCAGAGGGGGCGAGTCATTTTGGTGTCACCCCTCCAGTGGTGTCACCCAGGTGCGGGCCGCACCCCCCCGCACCCATCTTGTGATGCCACTGGATACTGGTTCTACCTCTGGGTCCGGCTCTGGACAGAACACAAATCAGAGCATCCCGCTTAGCTCCTGGCAACCAGTGACGTCAGTGAGCTGGACGGGACGCCGGACTGAGCATAACAGGTCGCTAAGATCTCCTAGCAACCTGGAACACTGTGGCTAAAGAGGGGGCAGCAAATGTGCATGTGACCCAGTGAGATGCCGCCTGAGGCAACCACCTCAGGCTGCCTCATTATAAAGACGCCCTGACCTACTGCACCATGCAATAGAGAGCCACCTCTGCTGCTTCTTGGCTGACAGCACCAGGTCCATGATGCTCTTAATCTGGCCCTAGTGGTGATGGGGGGACAGTGCACGCTATTGGGGGGCAGATGCTAGTTTATCATGGTACTATACTATCCCTCACATCTCTTTCCCTCGTTTCAGGCTTTCTTGCTCTTTCTCTATCACTGATGAGACCAGGTTGTCCCTGCCAACTCTCTCATCAGGACAGACCTCATAATTCAACACACCTTATGAGGTGAATGTACCGGTGACTTTGTATTTTGTTTCTATACAGGAACTATGGCTTCCCAATGGACTGTCACTGATTTTTTTTATTCTTTGTGAATTATTAGAATCTTATTCTTAAAAATGATTAAAAAAAACCTGTCATTTGGACATTGGAGTGCATGTAGACAGGAAGCAGCTGTAAAAAGGCAGCAGGAGATCAGATGCACTGAGATTCAACAGAGGATGGAAAATGTGAAAACAAGTATTTTATTAAAATAAAACGGCAATTGTTATCGATCGGCAGTGCTTTAGCAAATTCTATCACTACATGTATTAACCTCTTACAGCCACCAAAATACAATACTCCAAATGAGCTACTAGAAGCGCATCTTTCTTTGCTATAGTCAGCCTTGAAATGTTCCTTCTCTCCCAGCACCAAACTGCGGTGAGGAAGGCTCTACGCAGCCATGCGGAACCTAGACTGCTATGGGATGTCACTAGCAATGAAGGGGTTAACACCATAGGAATAGCAAGCCCACATAAGCACTTGGTGAGGTGCACACGGGTCCTCCTGCATGTCAGGAAATTGGTGTCACTGATGAGAAATTATTAGACATGAGCCATTCCTTTCGGAAAAATGTGTTTTTCGGATGAATTTTCGTTATTCGGAGATTGGGATGTATCCGAATTTCCGAATGAAAACGAATCCGAATTGAAATTTCGGACAAAATTCGTTAGCGGTAGTCTGTACGCATTTTCGTTTGTGGACGAATTTTCGTTGCAGCAAAGTGACATTAGACAAAATTTTTTTTTTTAAATGTCACTTTGCTGCAACGAAACGAATGAAACGAATACGGAAAGAAAGCGAAAATTCGTGCAGACTACCGCGAATTACGTCCGAATCCCGAAACGAATTGACTTTCGGACCCGAATCCCGAAAAACGAAATAACGCAAAATCCAAATCAAAACGAAATGAAACTAAAACAGATTTCTTGCTGGTGCACATGTCTAGAAACTATTATCCTTTTCTATAGCAGGGGGGTGAAAAGACTAAACTGGCCGTTCACGTGTAGTTTTTTGGATGGAGGAATCTCTCCGAACCGCTATTGTATCTCATAGTTGGCGTCCGCGGCTGTCTTAATACCCGAACGGTGGCCTCAGCTGATTGGCTGCAGCTGACAAATGTCCACTTGGCTCCTTCAACAAACGTTGATTGAAAAAAAGACTTTTGCATGTCGGGTTGTGCTGACGGGGCCGCCCACTGCTCAAATGTCAACCAATTCAGCAGGAAACAGGCAAATTCAATCCATTGCCAGCTTTTGAGCCACTCTACATTAAAGCCGGCCACACACCTATAGATTATCTGCAGATTTTCTATGGTCAGATGGAAAAATGTGCAACAGATTCCTCCATCTACGCTAAACTGTGTGGATGGAGGAATCTCCCACTGGGCCAAGCTTCAGTATCTGGCTAGTCGGCCCCGCTGGCTCTCAAAATACCTGAATAGTGTCTGCATCCAATCAGATTGTTCAGGTAGGTTGCACTTTTTCCATCTTACCACAGAAAATCCGCAGATAATCTATAGGTGTATGGCCAGCCTAACACGACCTTCACTTTGAAATGGTTTAGGAGGGAATGGGTGGGTTCCCAACAGCTTAAAGCGGGAATACACAGTTGGAATTTTATTCAGAGCCTTAATTTGATTTTCTAATAGTTAATAGGGTGAAATCGACAATCGGTTTTGTCTCTAGCGATTAAGAAATAAACAAGGAGCAGGATTAAACATTTTTGTTGAACACACAAATTCCAGCAGTGAATGTGCTTTTTGTTTCGGTAAACACCATTCATTCCAAAACTGAATGTTAAAAATCAAATGAAATTTTGATCAACATTCGTCAAGTCTCTAACGGCATTATCCACCGCTCTGACCAAATACAGTAAACTTCCCGTTATCCGGCATCCACACGGATTGGTAGATTCCGGATAAATGTAGGTTTCTGGTTGCTTGAGAGTTACTATTACAAATAGGTCTAATACCATACCCCATACTATGTAGAGGCAAAGCAAATTTCACCGCTCCAATACCTTAGCCACCAGAAATGTAGTAGTATACGAACAGACCGCACTATCCAGATAATTCCAATACTTCAGACTGTATTGAAATTCACAGCAAATCCAGTATAACAGTGAATAAAAGTGTATAAAGCAACAAATAAATCGTTTCCAGGATAATACATGTTGCAGATCAGCAGAACGATGAGTACACAGGGGATTTTTTTTCACTCTGGTTGGATGAGAGTTCTGGTTAGTTGAATACCAGAAAACAGAGTTTACTGAACTTTGCATGAAAGTTGGTAGGAAAATCTACCAGTGTATGGCCAGGTTGAGTCTTTTCTGCATTAAAGAAAGTTTTATCACAGCAGGTTTAAAACAAGCTCCCATCCTCAGCAGGCAAAGCCTATCTCCAGGAAAATACCCTTCCTTGCAGTGTGTTACCTGCTCATTTTTGTCTTGGGGACCTACTTAGAGCACTTTTCCTTACCTGATCCCCGCTCAGGTGCCCGCAGCCTCTTTCACTCTCTGTACTGGCGATCGGTCAATCAGTTGCGACCGGGACATCCTCCGCCCTGCAACTATACATCACGAAGGGGCGTGGAATGCCCCAGGCCAGGAAGGGGTGTGGGGGGGTATCAGTCACAGTTTTTAATGGGTTTGGGTGAACTTCAGCAAACTGGGTTCAAATCAAGACCCTGCACATCCTTAGTGCAGTGTCAGCATGATAGCGGCCTGCAATGTCTCACCGTATAATGACTACTACTAATGTTCAGGTCCAATTTAGGGCCTATTCACACATGTTGATGTGATGCACATGTCTGTTTGTTCTCATTAAGCATCCATGCACTACAAAAAAGTATCTGACCATTTCTTTTTTTGACACACTACTAGAGATGAGGTTGGGCTTAATGCACCTGAGTTTGTCCAAGTCCATTAAAAACTCTGACCGCCACCCCCTCCTCCCGAATCACTCGCGGGAAGGCACATTCTCTGCCCTGCAGCTATACATCACAAAGGGGCAGGGAATTCCCCCCACCTGCAAATTCCATCACTCATTGGGCTGGAAGGAGAGAGTGGCGGTCAGAGATTAGAGCGGACTTGGGTGAACTCAGGCGAACTAGGTTATTAATATTATTATACAGGATTTATATGGCGCCAACAGTTTGCGCGGCACTTTACAATATAAAGCTGCTCACACACCTTGCGATCATTGGACGACACTTTTCGTCCGATGATCGAATCATCGAACGATTTTAGTACGGCGGCCCCATCCTGCCCAGATTATTGCAAGGTTGAATCAGCAGTAATTAAAAGAAAGCACCTGGAGGAATTGCGGTAATCGACCGCAAGTATTTTCATCTGCGCATGTGCAGTGTAAATCATATGAATTTGTACGTACGGAAACGCCACCAACCTTGCGAAAATCGTACGATCGACCAAAGTTTTCTAACCTGTTGGTTAGTCAAAAGTCGATTGATTGTACAGTATTTGCGGTTGTACACTGCCCATCAACCTTACGAATATCGGACAAAAACGCGATTGCATACGACAATCGGCCGATATTCGCAAGGTGTATGGGCAGCTTAAGAAAGACATTACAGTTACAATACAAATAAAGGCAAGATGGTAAGGAGGGCCCTGCTCATGTGAGCTTACAATCATACCAAGCCCAGAGTCATCTCTAATCACCACTTGTATTCACACATATACATTGTGCTTTGCTGAAGAGTCATGTGATTTCTTTACTGCGTGGATGTACAATGGGGCACCCACTAGAAATTGTTTGGGGCACCCCCAAAACACACACCAATGAGCAATATAACATGTATGCCTATGTGTGAAGTTGCCCTAAAAGTATGAATCTCTACCACCCATTCCCTGCAATTGTGTTAGTTTTGATGATAATTCCATTAGGATAGAGTGAGAGATTTCATTAGATAAGCTGAATCCACTTCACAGGTCAGGTGTTTGAAGAGAAAAAAAGATCTCATTAAGGTGTGACTAGTTCCCAGAATCGGCACTTACAAGTCCTGTCTTCTTGCGCACTTTCCTCTAATGTTCATAATGGTGGGTAGATGGCCAATGCATTTCATGGTCAAAAGGCCTTGTGACAAAATGGGGTGGATTTACTAAAGGAAAATTGATGGTTCACGTTGCAAGAGAATGTTCCCTTAGCTTAGTGAATAAGGTGGGTTTTTTTGTGCATTTTCCTTGCATGATTGGGTATTGTTTGCGAAGTGAATTTTCACTACATTCACTCACCAAAGTGAAAATTCCCTTGCCGAGTAAATGGCACATTTGCCTTTAGTAAATCAACCCCTATGTGTCTGAAGAAAGGAGACTATCTTTGTTGCCCATAACAACCAGTAAGGTTTCCATTTTTACCTTGAAGTTCAGTATTAGCAACATGAAAGGGTTAATCTGAATGCTACAGGCTGCAAGAAGCTTCAGCCTCTTTAGTCACATGTAGCCTATTGTTGTATGTGACTTGTAGATAGGCGCTTCCTGAGATGAGATTCACACCTCACCTCATTACAGTAAGAGCTTTGATCATTGTTAAATATTTCCAAATAGTTGAGGAAACCATTGCACCGCACAGGCTTAATGCTTAGCCATACAAGGCTTGTGAGCTGAACGAGGGATAATCGGTCGATTCCCACATTCACGCTAAACAGCGCGGATGGAGGAATATTCCATTTTAGATTGTAAGCTCTCAGGGCAGGGCCCTCCCTACCATCTTGTCTTGAATTGTATTGTAACTGTAATGTCCTCCTTATATTGTAAAGCTTTGTGCAAACTGTTGGCGCTATATAAATCTTGTATATTAACAATAATTCTGTCTGTTGTATGTTGCGGAAACCACGTCTGCCTGAATAATGTGGCACGGCTGAACACTGGTATGTTATAGTCTCTGTTAAGTCAATCAGTCACTGTAAAGCCAATCATTTTCCACCCAGCTCAGTTGATCTTTAAATCAATTTTTGTAAAGCTGGGTGGTGCTTTAAGGGCCATTCACGGCTCAATTCAGTGAACTTCCAGCCGTCTATTGTCAGCTTAAGTGCAAAAACATTTCTTGTTGTCCTTAGCAGCAGGTCAGCTTTCAATTGCTTTTCTACAGTACAGGTTTAAAATTGAACTGGAGACATAACTTTTTTTTTTTTAGTTTTGGATAGAGTAGTAGAGGCTTATAACCGTTATCTGCCCTTTTTTTTTTGCTATCTGTGTCTCATTGGGAGGGATTTTCCTTAACATCCTGTCCCATAGCCACAACAGGAAGTGAGAGGAAATTCCTCCAAAGTGAGGGATTTTTTGGTAGATTTCCCCTTCCTAGTCCTGTCCTGATGACAACCCAAAATTTGGAATTTTCTTTCACTCTCAGTGACAATGGTCACCTGGAGTATTAGAGAAGGTGAATCTGCTTAAAGGGGCACAGACAGCAATAAAACGCTGACATGTGTTCTAATCCCCCTCCACTCTATCCAAAACTTAAAAAAAAGTTTAACAATGGTATAAAAAGGATTCTAACTGGCTGCTATGGGCAACAAAACAGTTTGTTTTTTATCAGCACACATCTTATATATAAAACCTATAGAATAATTATTGGCCAAGAGAGCCAAAATCATGTAAATAAAACAAATGCAATAGCGGTTCCAGATTGTTTGTTCAAAGGATTATTAGGGATCAGCATTGTCTGGATTTACACCTATACATGTACATTCTAATGTGTGTCAAAGCATTTGGCTAATTTCACAGACCTAACACACCATGCTAAGCATATTTATTTTCAGGAATAGTGACACTTACAGGGTTACTCACAAAAGAGTGAAGAGTTGGGAGGAGGCAGGAGAAGTGAACAATCTAGGACAAAATAGCTGATTTGGATACATTCTCCAATTCAGCTCACTTTCCAGTTCAGCTATTTTGGCCTAGATTGTTCACTTCTCCTGCCTTCCCCAAACTCTTCACCCTTTACTAAATAACCCTCTTAGTTTCAGCTGAATCCAATGAGATTTGGAAATAAGTCACATGGCAAAAAATAAATAAATCTTATCCTAGTACTAAAGGCATAGTCTACCTTTTGCAAACAAATAATAAATGCAGCTACATTGATAGAATAAAAAATGTGCATTTAAACATTTTTTGAATTTGTATCAGTGGATGTCGAGTGCAATGGCCAGGCTCCTGCAGGCTGTTCCTCCAGCCCCAGGTCTGTACTGAGGTATGGACCTTTGGGTATGGAAGTAATCCATGGACTACAAGTACAGCAATTGCACCACACTTGTGCTCCATTGAGATCTAAAAGTCCTGTCCAGATCTGTGTGAATGGATCTTTAAATAGGTGAGGAGGCTTTGCGGGCGGCCCATGCCAAATTAAAAAACAACATTGGGAAGAAGAACCCTATGATTCAGGGGAGTGGTTTGAGGGTGCTGTGGACTGCGACCATGCATCATGGTATACCCTAAATATGGGTGTACAAAGGTGGAATTAGCCTTTAAAGCTTTGTAAATCGGGGGTCACCTCATTCATTTGTAATAGGCAGCCAATGCACATCCATGCAGTACATAATGCCCTTGACCATTCAACATACCACTACATGTGTGTGAATACAAATGCATTGTGTTGAGCTGGTCATGAAAGGGTAAGATATGTTTGCCTGGATGCTTGTTAAGGGCCATGTTCACAATAGGACAATCGCAGGGCCGCACGTTCACACCTCATTATATACGCACGTGGCAGTCAGTGAAAAAAAGGTACATGCACCTTTTCTCGTGACATGCACCACATGCACCACGATTGTGATTGGGGCTCCATTAGAAATTAATGGCACCACAAGCGTAATCAGCAGTTGTGCACAATCGATGGACGGTCACAGATCGCCCAAGTGTGAACCAGGCCTGAGGGCCTATAGTAAATGAATAGGCTGAGCCAACACAGCATGCGGCGATCACATGCCAAAATGCCCTAAAACACTAAGGCAAAGGTGTACATGGGCCTTATGAACAGGGACATACCAATCCTCTTCTATTGTATTACACCTGCACCATCTTCCTTTATTTTGTGCTGTGCAAACTGCTGGGACTATATATATCCTGTATAATAATATAATAAATAATAAAAAAAGGATGTTCCTAAGACAAACACTTTTTCTATCTGGTGAGCGCAAAAAAAAAAAGGCCCATTTACATTTCTCCTATGTGGTGCAGTTATGTGCTCCCAATGCACTAAGGCAACACAACTCTGACACAGATTCATTGCAGTGCACCACAACACATGGTAACATGCTACTGTCGTGTGCTGTGTGGCAAAAATGCTGCACATCAATTTTTTGTTTGCTCTCGTGCATTGGCTTCCCATTTGCTACCTTACACAAAGAACATTAACTCTTGACGCAATGCGCATACCTTAACACAACACACAGGAATGTCAAAGTGTGAACAGGCCCTTAATTGTCTTTTCAGTAACATTGTTTAGCAGTTCAATATGCTATCAAACCAATTAAATGTAAAATGTCTGATTTTCTCTACAGGTGCTAATACTTTTCCCTGCATATTAATGAATGTTATTAGTAATTCTTTAGCAAAATGTAACTCTTTATTTTTTACTTAGTGGTCGCTGAACTAGTTGACCTACTTTAAGAGTTAAGCTCTTATCCACCGATTCACCAACGCCATACAAGAATCATTTGTGTGATGTGTCCTGATAACAGCTTCTTTCACCTGTTCTGTTTTTATAAAGGAGACATTTAAAATAGTAGATGATTTTTAGATTTGATCTGATCATTGTTTTATTAAGGTGACATTAAACTCAGGAATTCAATCTTAAAAATGTATTCAAGTAACCTCACCATTAACAAAAATGTATCTCATTTGTGTATCACTCAGCTGTAGATCCTCAAATCATGAATTCGTGAAGTTCTCTGAATTCATACTGACACTGTCCTTCTGTCAGGAGGGGGGCTACTTTTGTTCCCCGTGTGTGTGTGTGTGTTGTAAAGTAGCCACTATACCAATACTGCTCCAATGATGGACTACAAAGTCAATACAAATTAGTAAACTAAACAGGAGATTGTAGTCCATCATGGACAAAGATGGAGAGGGACAGACGTTATTTCCTCTCAATAACATACAATGCAGAACACAAACTCTGACATTTTTAACACTTTATTAGGACAGAAGGTGTTCAATTCTCGTTTATACCTGATAATAATATCTACCAGCACAGTACAGACAGGGTAATTATGGTAAAAAGACCTCCCCTGCCCCCTCCATAACATTACATAGCAGGAGAAAACTTCAGTTTTGGAGTTTTTATAAAAGTACAAGTTAAAGGTAAAGAAAAACCTTTAAATATTTTTTCAGTTCTGCTATGTGAATAGGAACATGTAACAAATATAAAGTAGGTGTTATCCCAATTGGCTGTGAAAGTGGAAATACACTTTAAAGTTGTTTTCTACTTCAGCAAGAAAATGGAAAGCCCCGTGTTTGCCTTGTGCAGGGGTAGGGTTCTCTGCAGTAGATGTACAGTGTCAGTAGGTTTCATTTACTATGGGCAGCAGTGAGAAATCACTATAAAGCCTCATTCACACAGCGTAGAGTGGGGCCGTACAGATGCATGCAGTGTGCACAGCTGTTTCAGGCCATTCCCGGGAAGGACAGGTGCTGTGTGTAATTGTATGCACCAGCTTGTTTTTCCCTATGGGAGGACGCGACCGTACGCTGTCGTGCGCTCACCCGAGCTGCACATCTGTGCGGGTGTCCGTGCTCAGACGCACACAGGACCCATCCTTTCTGCGTCCGAGCACGGACACCCGCACGGATGTGCAGCTCAGGTGAGCGTACGACAGCATATGGCCACGTCCTCCCATAGGGAAGAACAGGCTGCAGCGTTCAATCACACGCAGCACCTGTCATTCCCGGGATGGCCCGATACGGCCGCACACTGCGCACGGATCTGTACAGCCCCACTCTACACTGTGTGAATGTGGTCTAAAGGTGCGCATACACCTTGCAATTATTGTTCGGAAATCGAACGTGATCGGGTTTTTCGTAAGAGAATTTCCTCGATCGGTCAGGCTGGAAAACATTTTTCGAATCACTGGAAAACCGATGAATTAGTGGCGTTTTCGTATGTAAATCACAACATGAACACTGCACATGCGCAAACGAAAATCCATTCTGCCGTTTGACTAAATTCGTCCATTTAGTATTACTGACGAACGATATTCAAAATCAACATTGGTCTGTGCATAATGGGGCAGTCGTGCGGAAATCGAACAATAATTGCAGAGTGTATGGCCAGCTTTAGGGCTTCATTGGTTGATGTGTTGTGGGATTAGCACACACCCAGTAAATGCAAAGTTGTATGTGATCCGGTTCAACATCTGATCTGGTTCATGCTCTTGTTAAATGCATTTGTGTTCGGAATCTCGCGGGCCCCGCATGTTGCCCAGCTTTGTACGTGATATACACCAAGGCCATGTTGACCTCCCTACCCCACACAACCTGAAGTGTGCCATGATTTTTATGGTCAGTACGCCAAATAAGGGGGCGTAGTCTAGTAAGCTTTGAGTAATACTAGTAATAATAATGGGGATGGGTGGGAGGGTACGCCGGAGGTCAGCAGCAGAGGCGTCCACCTTTCCCCTCCGTGTTTAAGGGCCCTGGAGGCTCCGACTCCTCCCACAAACTCGGCTAATGTTATTAGCCTCAAACCTGTTGTGGTCTTCACTTCCAGTGCGTCTTGAACACGTGTAGAAAGTCATTGTTTTGTGTCTTATATGCATGTGAATGAGTTGCATTAAGGAATGTGTGATAAAAGCCTGCCTGCTTACATGCATCTACATGTCCCCTGCAAGCCACACACACACACTGTCATTCATATATCCGTCATTTAAATTAAAAAAAAAAACCTGCACAGTTAGAAAACCAAATAATGAATGATATATTATTTCAGAATATTGTTTGTGTGTTTATGTTTTTTATGCTGAATCTTTTTGTTAATATATAACATGATGGTTTGGGCTAAATGTATGTTGACAAAACCCCAAAACAAACATCTATAAAAATAAATGTAACAATCGCCACTAAGCTATAAAAGCATGCACTGGGTCTTCTTTATTTTCAGCTATCCAGCGTGGTTGTTCTTAGACTGGCTTTTGGAGTAACACATCTTGACCCGACTAGACTGGACATTGCAGGGATAGCCTGGAAGTGAAGTTTGGGCACTGGGTTCTGCATGGGATACTTTCCAGACTCAGTTCTGGTTAGTTGTGAGGCGATTCCTAGGTTCAGAGCCACCAACATTGCCTCAGTGCTTGCCAATGTCACTGAAGTGAGCCAAACGGTGTGTTACCATGTTTCCATCGGTCGCTGGACACCATTATTTTCTGGCCCCACTGTTTTTTGCCACTGAAAGGGTTAACACTGTGGGACTGAGTGCTGATGTAATTTGATGGGTGGAAAGTCATGCAAGTGCGCTATCATTACCACCATACAGGGTCAAGAAACCCTCTCCCCACTGCTTATCCTGCTTGCAAAGAGGCACAAGGAGCTCTGATTTTTAATATGCTCCTGCTGCCGGGCTACAATGACTTTGGTCACCTTCAGCCATCTGACCCTCACCTGCTACCAGCTGTCCAGGTTTCCATGAGTACTTAAGGCATTGCCTCTTACCCGGAACCTATATATTGCCTTGCTGCACCATAACTGCCACATGTTTGAATCCAGTCACAGGGGGACATTCACACTGCATTAAGTGCTCCCAGTAGCTCCCCCAACAGCTCCAGGGCTGCTTGGCGTCGATGTCTCCAGTGTGAAATTATGCTTTCCTCTGTTGTTAGGGTCTCTCTCTTCCTTGTCCTTGTCAAGTGTATCTGGGATTTCGGCCCTTTTAGCTGAAGTTTTTACTACGGTCATTCAAGACTTTATGTTACCAAGTTATTTGTTGAATCTAATCCAGAAGCTAGACCACTCTCCACTTCTGCATGACAGTCTTGGCACTGATGGTAGCCTTCTTCAAGGCAGTTGCCTTCACCCAGTTTTACTCTGGACATCTGCAACATTCTGTCATTGTGGGACAAGTCAGTCCTGACAGGCAGATTTATTTGACATCAGGGACCAGGCTATCCCTGACTTAGTTGCTCAGGAATCTGACTCCCATACTATAGAGGTTTTTTCTTCCTGTCTTTTGCAGGAGTCTCACAACTGACTCCAGTGTGTACAGCAATAGAGGAGTCCCGGGCACCTTGTTGGAGCAGGGGACTTGGCCATCAGAGGAATCTTGTCTCTTAATAAACATCATTAAGCTTCTGGCGATTTGGTTGTACCTTAAGTGTTAGTCCATTCAAGTTAACTTCCGGCAAAGTTCTATCATAGGACATGGAAGTCATACTTTACTTGGTGTGAGCCCCAGGGTTCCAATACCTGGCGCTTCCCCATGGGAAAAATCTTCTTCTTCCTGCAGCTGGGTTTGGACCAGCATTGATCTGAACCTGGTTTTCTCTTAATTTCAGAAAGAAACTATAGTTTAACCACTTCTAGCGGGTTCACGTAAATACACATCATCGACTGGAATTGGTCTGTACAGGCACCAGATGGCTTGTATGGTGCTGCGGCGTGTGTACAACTCCCCACCCCCGCTGTCTGCTTCCCGGGCTCCGTTGTCCCCTGTGTGAGCCCGGGACCAGCATGGTGTGTCTCCCCTGATGGATCGGAGGGAGATCAGCAGGCTTCCAGCCACTGATCTCTCCTCTGATCACTGGAACCGGAAGTGATGTGCATTACATCACGTGCGGTGTCACTGAGCACATTCTCTGGCTCCTAGAGCCAGAAGAAGAAGCTGGTGAAGCAGATCTCTGCTTCATCAGCTTCTTTGGGGTCCCTAGGTGACATTAGGGGTCTGAAAGTCCTCTGATGTATCCATAAAGAGGACCTCTATATAGAGTATATACTGCTAATACAGTGCAGACAATACATAATTGGTTACCGTAATAAATCCCCCCAAATCTCCCCTCACTTACTGTGATTCACTGTGCCATTTGGTCTTGCAGACATCTCAACTCTCCCAGACGCTCCGGGAGTCTCCTGCTATTAGATAGCGACTTCCGGATACCCGGTGAGAGAAAGATTTTCTCCCGGAAAGGTTTACCCTCCTCTTATCTAGCAGAGTAAACCTTTCCCTGCTGTCTGTTTTTTTTGTCTGACATCGGGGGCCGCCATCAGTCAGAAAAAAAAAAACAGCAAAGGAATGAATAGCTAGATTGCTATTGGCTATTGCAATAGCCAATAGCAGACTAGCTATTGCACCCGTCCACTGCTGCTGTCAATCAGCTGAGGTGGACCAGAAGTTCTCCATCAGGTCTTGCTTTACTGACTGACAGCAGCAGTGGGCGGGTGCAATAGCCAGCTTGCTATTGGCTATTGCAAACTGCAATAGCCAATAGCAATCTAGCTATTCATTCATATGCTTTATTTTTTTCTTTTATTCTAACGGCAGCAGCTTTCAAATACTAAAAAAAACAGCAGATAGCAAGGGAAGCATTAGCTTCTTAGCTATCTGCCATGATTTCAGGGGGGTGCTCTCTTCCTTGTTGTTTGACAGAGGGCACCTCCCTGAAATGACTTATTTCAGGTTGGAATCCCTGGTCTTGCATAGAGACAAGATGATGTTTAGGCCCAAGACTTTTAGGGCAGGTTATTTCTGCCTTTCACCTTAACCGGGACATTGTTCCTTTATCAATTTGTCTGCTTCCAGTTCATTAAAAGGAAATTGTCCTTAATTGTTTGGATGTGGTTCGGGCTGTGTTTCATTCAGAAAGACTGATTTCCCTTTTTTGCATTCTGGATGGACCCTGGAAGGGTGCCCCAGCTTCTTGTTATCATCTCTAGGTGGCTCAGGCTGACCATCGTTTAAGTTCATGGTAAGATGGATTGGGTTCTGCCTCTTTTTTTTTTGTCTAGGTGCACTCTTCTAGATCTGTGAATGCTTCTTGGGCTTTTTGGCATCAAGTGACTGTCAGCTTTTGTTCACTAGGTTTGAATTGTACTTACCCTTTACTGTTATTGTGTACTGATGTTCTTTGTGGTTTTGTTTTGTGCAAGCTTTTTGGAGTATAAATAAAGAATTCAGGTGGCTCTTTGAGCTGCAGGCAGTGCCCTTCTTGTTTTATTTATTGGAGACATAAACTATTGTTTGCTGTGTTGCCCACCCCTCAGTTGGACTGCTTTTAGATCTCCCGAAGGTTAAATACTTTGTGTCCCTCAATGGATGTGAAAGAAAATAGGAATTTTAAACCATAAAATCATATTTTTGGATTCTGTTGAAGGTGTGTTTATGATCATGCTCTTGGGGCTGCTGAGTACCCAACTGAGATATGTTGGTAGTAGCAGGAGTTATCCTGAGCTTACAGTTTTTTTGTATACCTGTGTCCAATCCTCCTGCAGGCACCAGTATCACCCAAAGGTTAAAGGCTTCCTGAAAATTTTATTTGTTATATATACTTGAAAAAAAGGAAAAAGATGCTCAGAAACACAAACACATGAAAGTGCAGTTTTAGCGAATGCCTGCTTGGGGTTCAGTGCTGGGTTAAAGAACTGTTCATTGAATGAAAACGCAGAATGTAGAAAATTCTGAATGTTTATACCATAGATGATGGTTATCAGGATCAGTAGAGATGAGGAATCTCTACTATTATCTACTAGAAATTCCCCATTCGCCCCATCATCAATATATATATATATAGTATATACAAGAGGGTCTGTGGTTAGAGTGATTTTTTAAAGGGCATGTATATAGCATTGGACTGATTTACAAATAAAATGGAACAATAAAAAAAACATAAATGTGAGGCAATTTGAGATGAAAACATAACACTGCGATAAAAATTCAGCGCATTTTAACTTTAAAACAAAAGCTTTATATAGTGCAGCTTACCAGTCCTTTGATGTGGATGCATTTGCTTTTCTAACATTATTTCCACCTGGTAATCCTGCAAAAGACACACGTCCTGTTCCTAGGTGCCTAAATACACTTCTTCAATGAATGTAACTATGGAGGGAGGCATGGTTGTCTCATTGACTGGACTTTAAACTACAACATATTACATTTTTGGTTTTCCACCTATATACCCTTTAAGACAATCAGCCCCTATACATTTCAATCCAGTTTATCCAGAAATGTGCCACATGCTGTTTGTTGTCTTATAAAATGTGATTTGTTAGTTGCAGATGGAAATGCATAATCTGTACACATTAGAGGCACAGTGTAGGATTAACTGAAAATTAAAGGAAAACTTACCTAAGAGTTATATGAAGGCTGTCATTACTGATCTTGTGGAAATGCTAGATGGCTGACTGTCTCTGGTTTAATTATTTTGAGCTCCTTATCTTCAGAGCAGCAAGTAAGGCCTGACGAAAGTCAGACCTTCAATCTGCATATTTGTTCTGAATCATTGAGGCAGCATTGAAGCTTCTGGATATGCATGCAAGCCAGACAACTAACTAGTATATTCAAAATGAGTAATAGTAGTAGCCTACATATTTTCTTAGTACATGTTTCTTTTAAGGCTTGAGAGGGATATAGAGAGCACAGCTGACCTGCCTAGTACATCAAGTTGAACTGACCTGAAAAATGTAAAATTAGCTATGTTATAGGGAAAATTTAGAAATGTGAATTGTGCCTAAACCAAACCCAGGAAAATGTATCTTTTAGTCTAGAATTCCTCCTGAAAAATAGCAGTTCTCTTCCTGGTATGTGAGGGGGCCAAGGCACTCCTGTGTCTACAAGACTCATAGCTGTATATCTGCAGTGTGAGATCTCAGGAACTGCCACCTCTCATCGACAGTCTCTGGAGATTTAAAGTGAAATTTGGTGATGTTACTGCTGTGCTGCCCACTGCTCACTTTGCTGGAGGCTCTGACATGAGGAGACAAAAACCCTCCCTTTACCGAGATGGCCAATTCCATACAGAGACATAATGCAGAACAAGACATTGAAAATCTGTAATGGGGAAAGATCTTCTGTAGTTAGACTACTAGGTATGAGCTCAGGTTTGGACCGAACCCGAGCTCCTCTGAACCTCCTGAACATGGAAGGAAGCTCCTTCTGCGCCACCTAATCAGCTGCTGGTGGGTAATTTTCCATCTGCAGCTTGACATAAGCAAAGGGTCGGGATGCAGTGGTGTCAATGAGCTTATATGGCTTCATTTTTATACTTGGTAAATTACATCAGTGCAAATTTTTTTATACATGCAGCTGTGGAATGGGGAATGCCCATATTGCAACTGATTGGGTGAAAGTGCCCATGGTAATTTCTTTTTTGGAGGAGCTCAGGTTCCAACCAGGCCCCTTACCATCACTCACGTACAAAAATAGAATGTTGTTGGTGGCAGAGGAAGCAGTGAGAGAGGACATTACACAGCACATGTGTCCCAGTAACACTGTGAGATGCTCTCTGAATTCTGACTGCAGTGCAATACAGTGAACTCAAATCAATGTGAACTGAATAAACTTTCTGAATCTGCCACAGCTGTTGGGTGCTCAAATGCATTAGTAGCTCATGTACTGGTTTTAGTGGCGAGTTTGAGTAGTGTTTTAAAAAAGAAATGCTAATAAGTAGGGATGCACAGATACTTTTTGAGTACCAGTGCAGATACTTGGCATTTTCATGAGAACTGCCAGGGTTGCAGTGGTTGCAGCTGGGACCTGGCTCTGGCACTCCACCACTGTCCTGATATCATTAGTCTGTATTGTTTTAGAAAAGCTGTCACATGACAATAAACAAAAATGTATCAGTACTCGTACTTGTAAATACTCGGCAAGTACCAGTGCTCGCAAAACTGGTATCTGTGCATCACTTTATTTATATTTATAAAAACAGAATCGTACATTAAAACAGAGATGTACAAATCCCAGGAGCTCCGTGTGCTCCTTACAAATGACAGCGGCCTCCTAATTTTTGAATTTGTCTCTAGTCTAGTCTTGGAGCTCAAAAGTATCGGTACTTGTACTCATACTTGTACAGAGTACTGTACTTGGTATCTGTGCAACCCTACTAATAAGTCAAACAGCTCCTTTGTTGGAAGCTTTCTTTTACCAGTCACAACACTCCCAGTAAAGCTGAACAGGCGGTCTACGTATGACTCCCTGACAATTTAGATTCAGAATTATCCACACTTTTTAATGCATGCTAAATGTATTGCATTTTACAGAAACTACACTGAAATTCATAGCATGGAGGGTTCTACACTTGCATCTGATGCCCATTCAGATCAGTCCAGTCCGCTGCTGTGTGTCAAATGCACGTACATTAACCTATATTACGCATTAATGCTCGTTGTGTTAAGAAAGCCAATTTATTTAAGACCTTGTTCACACCAAGCGCGTTCCAGGAGCAGAGCAGTTGCAGACCGGATCAAAACTGCGTCCAATGTATTCCAATGGTATTTTGGGCTCTAGTTCACACCGCAGCGTTCAGTTCCAGAGCATATAAAAAAAATGCAGCAAGCCCTATTTTACCTGCTCTGGAACGCATGCAAACACGGCAAAAAACGCGGCAAAAACGTGGCACAACCCACTTCACTGCGTGTGCAGAAACTCATGCAGATCTGGTCTGCATTTGGTGTGAACAAGCCCGGAATGGACTGTCTAGTGCAACAAACTGATCAAAAATCATGCATGCAGTTTTTCATTGGTGCAGCGCATTGCTGCACAACGTATATTGCGAGTGCACTGAGAGAGAGTGTTGGGGCACCGCATTACACCAACACAAGTAATGTGTGTTACGGCACTGCGAGGGTATGAAGGGACCCTTTACTTTTTGTCACAGTTTATTTTTTTCTTCTCTAAATAAACCATAAAATACAGTAAATAGGCTAATGGCTATTCATTATTTCTGGTACAAGAATAGGTTGAAAGGAGCCTCACTAACGCTCAAAAGCTTTTTAATGCTTATTGCACCCTTAAAGACAAACATTTTTCGCCAACATTTCACCATCATTTTTCAGTGGTAGACAAACTCTAGCTGTGGTGCAGCTAAAAATCCAATTAGGCACTGCAAGAGCCACTCAGAGCCAGATTCAAATTCAGAGTCAGGGTCAAATTCCTATTGCCTTCTCTCTGGTAAACCTGGTGCCAAAGGTGTTGGCAGCATCCCTACCTGCACCTGTCTGAAAGCCACAGGTATAACTGCCAGCGGCAGATGCATGATAGGATCTGTAGTTTCACCACAGCTGAAAAGCCTTAGTGTACCTACCCCTTAAATATATAATGTTCTATTTCACATCTAATACTATGTTACACAATTACTACATATACTATTGACTAATCTGACTGATATGCTTAACCCTATGATGAATCTGTAATAAACATTGAAACTGTAACATTAAAAATGTAAAAAAAGACTATTTCTGTAACTTTTTCTGTACTTGAAAAATTTGATTTTAATAATAATGTTATGGAAATTAAAATTGCCAATTTTGCCTATCCCTAGTAGACATTAGATGATTAGGCCACTGCTGGTTGGGTGAATTGATGATCTAATGTTTATGGGACACTTGCAGACACTGCCAGTCAAGGCTCATCTGTGGCAATAGCAATTGGGCCAGTTAGAAAACCATTTCTAATTCCTATTGCTTTTCCCCTGATAAACCTGGTGCCAGAGGTGCTGGCAGCATGCCTACCCGCACCTCTCTCCACAGGCCTAAACAGAAACAAATCAGCCCAATGTGATCTTTTCTTTGGGACAAGGCACTGAAGGGCAGAAATAATACAGCCATCGTTGTGATGACAAGAGCAGCAGCAAGAAGCCTACAGACCATACTGGTTACAAGTCCTTTGCCCTCTGGTTGCCTTTTTTTGGGTATAGCTTCCATAGTACAGTCCCCTTTTAGGTATTCAAACTGAATGAGACCTCAGTTGTTCTCAACTTAATACATGCTGTACTGCCTTACATAATTGCAGTGAAATACTTCCGGAAATGTTTTACTGCTCATTTTCTGTGATAAAAAGGTTGCAATTAATTGTAAAAGGTAATTACCACAGCACTATAATCTTTATAATGGAATTAAGTAGGTGCATCACTCAGAAGATGTAATGTGGCTCCTTGAAGATTTACTCATATGCTTCCTTTGAGTTTGACATGTCTGGATTAAAATCTCACTCACCTTTTCCTACAGTTGTTCACAGGACGTGAGGTGAATCTTTCCAACAGTGACACATACAGCAATAAAAGGACCTTTATTGGTAAAGTGGAAAAAGGTTTAAAAGAAAAGAAAACACAGACATTGCTAAGATGAAGAAAGGATGCAGCTAGATACACAGTTGTTCCTGGAACATTGTTATAGCAATCTTCATTCAATGGCAGTAATTACTTCAGCTTTCACAGCCTTGCTGTTCTTCCTGTCAGGCTGGGCCTGTCGCATTAATAAATCAAAAAGCAGAGAGCGCATAGGCATTGTGGAGCCTTAAAGCGGACCTTTGCCCCTTTCACTAAAAATCACAACAGCCTGCAACTCTGCATGCTGATATAAAATCATCTTACATTCATCAGCTAAACAAACATTTTGTGTAATGGTTGTTTTTCACATCCTAGTTGATTGAGGCACTGGGGATGTATCCCTGGCCTTACAGATGCATACTGGAAAGGTTACATCACCAGTGCCTTCCTGGGAAATCTCCCCTTCAGATGTTGTGCACTGCCACATGTTCCAGGAGGTAGACCCAGAGTTCCAGGAAGTACAGGGAGATGGATTCATCCGTCCTCAGTGAAAATGGCCACCGTGAAAAACATGGGGAGGAAAAGAAAAATAAGGTATGTAAAAAATACAAAGCCTGCAATTATCCAGAAGTATTTGTTTGTAGGTTGTCATTACTAAACATTTCTAAACGAGCCTTTAATATGAGTCCTGGCTGCCCCATTTCAAGAGGTGTAACCTCTTCTTCAATGCCACCTTTACCACAAAACTCTATCCTTCTTATGTCCCTCCTGGGGAATGTTTTTGGAACATTCATTTAATTTTCTAATAGTTAGATGGAGTCAATTTGATGATCGATTTTGAGTATAGTAACAAAAACTTCAAAGGAGAAGAATAGAAAATATTTGTCAAGTGAATTAAATTCTAACAGTGAATGTGGTGTTTGTTTGGGGACATTACAAAATCAAATGTTCAAATCAAACGAAATTTCATACGGCATTCATCAAGTCTCCGATGGCAGTAATTAATGTTCTGATTGAGTTTTTTGTATGAACGTTCGTATGCCCAGCTTTACTCTACATTTAGGCCTTGTTCACACCAAATGCAGAGCAGATCCGGTCAGGTTTCTGCACACGCACGCTACTGTTTTAGATGCGTTTTTGACGCGTTTTTGGCTAAAAAATGTTTTCCGTTTAACATGGGCTTTCAGTGCGCTCCAGGCATTTGCATGCGTTTTTGATGCGTTTGCAGATCCAGAGCAGGTAAAATAGGGCCTGCTGCATTTTTTTACCTGCTCTGGATCTGCTCTGGATCTGCACGCTGCGATGTGAACTGGAGCTCAAAATACCATAGGAATACATTGGACGCAGTTTTGATCCGGTCTGCACCTGCTCTGCTCTGGATCTGCTCCGCGCTTGGTGTGAACTAGCCCTTAACGCCATAATGGCACTGAGCTTTAGCTCTGGTGTTCTGTGATCCCATCATCTTATGCTAAATGCTCCATTAGCATAGATATCACTAAACTATTTTGATATGCATCCATTATAATGATATTCATCATATCTATACATAAAACTGAAATCTATACATTGTAATCAACATATACAGTATATATGAAAGCATTATAAAACAGTGTATACATACCATCATTCCCAACTAACAATTATATTAAAATTCTGTTCACAAAATATACATAAATTAATATTCTTTTATTAATCATGTGGAAAAGGGTTTGAAACCTCTGTCCTGTCTGAGAGATGTAGATACTTTCTGATGCGTCACCTGGAAGGGAAATTCTGGGAAATGTTCCTAACTGGAACAACAGCAGCAATTAAAACAGACATTTTGCTGTATTTGTTGCCTATTTCAAAGGCTAGATATAAAGCTACATCTTTGCCTCATTTATTAAATGCAGCGAAAAAGTTGATTTGGAGATTTTGGAAGAATCCAACGATTCCTACCAGAGTAGATTGGGTCAGGCAGGTTAATCGCATTATGGAATCTGAAAAGTGGATAGCAACTTGCAAAGGGAAATATGATCAATTTTGTAGTATATGGGATACGTGGATTAATGATAGCTCTACACTTTTTTAAAGTGAAAGGGAATGTTTATGGTATGGAAATATAGAACTGTAATTGGAGTGGAGGAGACTCCCCTATCTCCATTCCGTTGTAGCGGGTTTTTCAATTTTGTATGGTAAAACAAGAAGGGATGGTTTTAGTATATTTAATTAGCTCATCATTCAGTCCTATACCTTTTAAGTAGTATTTATATTTCACTTATGAGAATTTTGTTTATGTTTTTTGTTTGTTTTGTTTAGTTTGTTTGGATATGTATGAATATGTTTTGATGGTAATTGGTTTGGCTTGAGTTACTCATTACACACACATGGTGTAAAGGTGGCCATACACTTTACAAAGTTGTAAAGTAATTTAAAAAAACGTACGATCTGCCCATCTTGGACAGGCTGATCGCACTCTCAATCATCGCACGCCCGCCCCCTTGAGGGGCGGGCTTCCGATGACCGCAATGCTGAATGGGCAGTGTGTGCGTGCGCACACCGGCACGTTCGGCATTTGTCTCCCGAGCACCGTTCAAACCAGCCGAAAATCGTACGATTTTCGGCTGGTTTTCTAGCGTGCTCCTTAGACAAAAGACGTGCGACCGTACAGTAGAAACAGTCGCACGTCTTCGCTCACACTGCTCGATTCTCGTACGATCGCGGGATTTCCCGCGATTCTCGTACGAGAATCGAGCAGTGTATGGGCACCTTAAGAAGATCTACTTTACAGTACTGAAAAACATATTTAGCAACATCACCCAGTTTAGCCCTTTTTTGGTGCTGGATTTAAATCACGCACCTCCACAGGCCTATGTGCACTTTTCTGGATTCACACCTTTTGTTTTCTTGCTTGAGGCATTTTTGTTTCAAATAATCGGAAATGCATCAAAATGTATGTTATGCATGTAGAAAAGAACATCAGTGTGTCATATGTGTGTTATACTGTCCATTTACTTTCAATAAAAAGTGCATTGCTGTGCGTGCACCACGTTTTCATGTGTGTTGACATGTGTTTTGATACGTTTCCATTGATTTCAATGAAAATGCATAGGGGAAAAACAAAAAACGTGTGAAAAAGACCTTTTTTTGTTTTCTTCTTGGAACATTTACATAAAAACATGAATAAAACATTGATAAGACAATACACCTGGGCAGTCTGCCACTCTACTGTTTGTCTTTCTATGCCCTTCTCTATATGGTCTCTCTACAAACCTGAACCACGAGTTCTAAAACCTTTCACTCTCAGTTATCCTTCCTGATGTCAGTACTTTTAAGCAGTAAAAATAGAAGCAAATTAAAGTGTTGATCATAGTTACCAGTTGGTAATCTATTTTTTCTGGGCTAGGTCTGAAAAAATACTGATAGAAAGGACATATACCGAAAGGAGGAATAAATGATTGAAGATGGTTGTTGAGATAAGTTATATCACTTGTAAGCCTGTTCTTGGGGAAGCAGGGTTGTAGTGGGAGCACAAAGCCATAAACTGTACAAAGAGTCATTACTTTGGTAACCTTTTTGTCTATTTTTCCCCTGGTCACCTCTGGATCTGTGCAGGTAAATTCAACAAAAGAACTAGGTAGGGAGGGGGTTGCCAGATTTCTGAAAAGGCGTAACAAGGTTCCGTAGGTCAGGCAGAATGCAGATATCTCCCATTTTTTCTTTTGTTTGGTGGAATATACAGTTGAATAGAACTCTAGCTCTAGATGCTAATCAGGCAGCACATTCTTGCTTTAGTTTTTTTTAACAAAAATAATGATGCCACAAAAAAGGGTGGAAACTGTGCAAAAGGACATTATCATCTTCATATGCCTAGGGGAGCATGATGTCTGCATACAGCCTAGGGCTGTATGCTGTATATAATACATATATTTCATGATGGACTTTGCTCTAGTACAGACAATCATATGGACTTAAAACTGTAAAAAGTTCATACATTTTAAAACAAAGTATGATAAGTTTATATAAGTTGGCAACAACTTCATTCATCAGATGTGGTCATAGACATACATATTAAAGCTTGTATACATGTTCCTATCTGGACATTCTGCTCAGCATAGGATTCCATAGAGCGGGGGTTCTTAAACTTTCCATCCAATAAGCGAGGAAATTGTTACTGTGTCAAACGTCAGCACAAAGACAAATAACAATGGCCCTATAACACATTGCAGGCTCTAGTCACCTTTTCTGGAAGCGTTAGTAAAGCCAAAAGCAATAAATTACTTGTATTTGTTGCATTTTGTTTTTGACATTTTCAACTAGTGCTGAGGTCTCTTTATGTCACAACCTTGTGTAAGTAACTGCCTTCACTCCCTGCCCTGGACCTGTTGTTGTCCCCCATATGTGTCTGTGCTGTCAGTCGTATTTGTATAATTATTTCACAGGTTTTGAGAGGGGTGATGGTGTTCTGAGTGGGAATATTTATTATGTGATACATTAACCCCATTGTTTAAAGGCTATCGGGTTGATTTACTAAAGGCAAATAGGCTGTTCACTTTGCAAGGCAATTATCATGTTGTAAGGGAATTTTCCCTTAGTTTGGAGAATGTGGTGAAATTTTACTTTGCAAAGAATACCCAATCACGTGCAAAAATTATATAATGTGATAAAATAAATTTAAAAAACAGTGTTTTTGCCTGTGCGTGATTGCTGGCAGAGTTCCACCTCATCCCCAAAGTTAAGGGGAAATCCCTTGCAAAGTGAATAGCCTATTTGCCTTTAGTAACTGAACCCTATAGCCTGTAAACACTGTGGTCAATGTATCACAAAATAACTATTCCCACCCACAACACCACCACCCTTTCAAAACCTGTGAAACAGTTATTCAAATATAAATTCCTTAAACTTGTCAATGCCATCTAGGGGAACTAGTGCCGTGAGAACGGCATCCGGCTGGCTATAGGACAGACAGAAAAGTAGGCTGTATAACGCACAAATGACTTTGCACCTGGGCAAACAAGGCTACATTTACTCTTTCTGTGCCCAATTTTTGGCCCCAACCCATTAACAAACACTGTCACATAGGAAAAATAATTGTCTGCAATGGTGGGGTTTCATGCTTATCTCAGAAGAGATTGGGCAGAATGCCCCTAAAAAAGCATTTATATGAGCTTCAACATGTGTGTCTATGATTTCATCTGATGCATGCAAGTTGTTGCCATATAGGTTACTTGACTTGCATAAGAAGACATGAAGAGCACTTAGGGAGTTAGGTCCACTGCTTTATATGGACATTGCTACCAACATAATCGTTATATACATGAGGGTGCAAAGTGGTACCGCTGATAAATGAGCTGATTATCGGGTGTCTCAGTTTTAGAGTTGGTGGTGGCCATGAATGTTTATATACAATCTGTTACAATAAAGAACTGATCTTATAATATGAAGGTTCTGATCTCACACATCTAGATAGCACTTAAGTGGACTTTTTACATTTTGTATAATTGAGTCACTGGAATCTAGGATCCAGTTGTGGTTGCTAGCTGATTGAAAGCCACCAAATTGCCTAGTATATGGCCAACATAATGCATGAAAAGTATGCCGCATGAATGAAAATGTCTGTAGATGAACTGTGTGTATTGCTCAAAGAAGCCCATCAGATATATTTAATTTCTTCTTATATTCAGCTGAAGGAATTAAAGTGATATCAAAGCCTTTTTTAAAAAAATATT
The DNA here is from genome assembly GCF_000935625.1 of Nanorana parkeri. Taxonomy (NCBI): domain Eukaryota; kingdom Metazoa; phylum Chordata; class Amphibia; order Anura; family Dicroglossidae; genus Nanorana; species Nanorana parkeri. The sequence goes on from NW_017306634.1 coordinate 49,969, forward strand.
TCCTACAATGAAACCCGCCTTTGCTGGAGGCCGTTGCCGTTTTTCTTTAAAAGTTTTTAATTCCTCGTTTTCTAGGGGCTCCAAGCAGCAATCTTCCCCCAGCCCCCTGTACGGGTGCCACCATCGTTCTAATGGAGGCACCCGTGTGCGCTTGTGCCCACAGTGGTTGTGTGCGTCCATAGATACACACAGCCCTGTGGCAGGCCATGCCCCTTCTCTCTTTGATTGATGGCAGAAGGAGCCTATGGCTCCTCTGCCATCAGTATCCTCCCCCCGCAACCAGGAAGTTCGGGGAACGGAAGATCGCTAAGGGACCGGCGGTGGGGACGAGTGTAGCTGACAGGTAAGTGTGGGGGGGACTGGGGGAGAAAAAAGGTGCTGGGCTGTTTTTACCCTAATGCAGAGAATGCATTAAGGTAAAAAATGCCAAGACCTTAATGCTACTTTAAAAGAAGAATCCCAAAACTAACAGCTTTTTTTTTTTTAACCATAGTTTTTTATTTAAGGCTTTACAGAATACAGGTAATGGTAACGGCAGTCGTAAGCCTCGTATAATGCAACATAACATAGGTTGCTACATAGACAACACGTCCATGGGACTATTAATAGGCAAAATGAAAGCATAGTAATGAAAACCACACACACACAAAAAAAGAGAGTAATGTATTCTCAACCATTACAGCGATTTAGCATGTACTGTAAGGCTCTTATCTTAAGACTAACTTAATATTAAAACAAAATATAATACCTTATGTGTAATTGACAAACAGGTCTGCAATGGCAGAGGAACAATATAAATGTCTCAGAACCTTGGGGGACAAGGGGGAGAATACAACATGTCAAGGGGGAGGGGGGATAACCTGGGATACTAACAGCTTATTTATGAATAGAAAAGCCTTAGGTAAAAGGCACAGTTCTTCATTTCAACTCTGAGCCCTATCACATTTGCATTCCATGGTTTGGGGTACAATGCTCTTGACACTGACATCATTATGTGGTTGCCATGGGACCACAGGTTTTATGATGCAATGCACAATGTGTATAATGACCTTTAGGCTGCTCCAGATGTCAGTCGGGTTTAGTCATCAACCATTGATGATGTCCTCTCTTCCCAGATGACTGGAATGGAAAGAAACTCTACTGACATACATAATCTCTTCTGTGTAAACATTGTGTGCTTTCTGATAAAATAGATTGTAAAATGAACATATTTAAGTAATGTCAGGGGTTCTTGATTTTTTTTTATACTGAGACCCCGTGTATCAATGTGCCAAGGGCCCCAAAATTCACTAGGCATTCTTTTAGCACCTTCAAAAGATGTCTTCTCAAATTTACTAAAGCTGGACATTCACTAACAGACGGACAGATTTCACCATCCACGCTAAATAGCACGGATGGATGAATCTCCCACTGCAGCTGTTTTATTCTGACAGCTGGTGCCCGCCAATGTAAGAGCACATAAAGAGTGACGGCAACAATTTTCGGCTTGGCTCCTTCGACAAAAGTTGATTGAGTAATTGACTTTTGATGAGCGGGCAGGGCCAAAGACTGTAACAATCACAGCCAATTACTGTGAATCATCTAAAATTCTAACAGTGTATGGCCAGATTCAATTTTCAATTTTTTTCAGATTCAATTTTTGATATATTCATGTTCAGATTTAGCTCAAATACTCAAATGGCTGTTTATCAGACTACATACACAGGTAGGTACAGACCTGGGAACTTTAAGGCTGCGGGCACAATCTAGCCCTTTGGCTGTCCCTGTCCCTGTCCGGCCTGTGGTCCGGCCTGTGGTCCAATCACGGACTGAATGGTGGACCTGTCCAGACCTGCGCTCAGTTATTGCTGGCTGACAGTGGATGCACTGGCCTCCGAGGCCCTTGTGCAGGCCCCTTCCTATTCAGTCGTTGGTTGCTAGGACCAGCAACCAGTGAGATAAAATGTAAGTAATTCTTCAGCTCCCCTATAAACAGAAAACTAAAAACAATAGTGAAAACCAAATCAAGGAACTGGCACACTCACAGACCCAAATTCCAGCAACTAACTAACACTATAATCGCACTGTAAAACAACTCTAATGAACCAAATGTTTGCATGCTTTAAATGTTTGTGGAATATTTACCATGTGTGTGCTTTTTACATTTTTTTACTTTTATGTTATAGAAAATCAACATTTTCTTCTACTCTGGAAAATCTTTTTTCCTACAAATAAAAAGTAAAAAAAAAATACCTGGCAAACGTTCTGACTTTTCCCCACAAAAGAGAAAAAAGATCTCGCTTTAGGCCTCATTCACACGACTAACAGCCGGCCCATACAGCTTCGTGCACGGCCATGTCGGGCCACTCCCAGGAAGGACAGGTTCTTGTGATTTGTACCCGAGAGCCTGTTCTTCTCTATGGGAGTACGCGGCACTACACCGCCGTACGCTCACCCGAACTGCACGTCTGTATGGGTGCAGGTGTCCCTGCCAAGACGCAGACAGGATCCATCCGCAAGGACGTGCAGTTCGGGTGAGCGTACGGCCCTGTACTCCCATAGAGAAGAACAGGCTGCTGCATACAAATCACACGCAGCACCTGTCCTTCCCGGGAGTTGCCCGATACAGCCGTGCACGCAGCACGGTTCTGTACGGGTCAGCTATTAGTTGTGTGAATGAGGCCTTAAAGTAGATGTAAACCCTCACTGGCATTTAGTTTTCAAAAACAATGTGTATCATAAACAATTTCCTTTTTTTTTAAAATAAAATGCTTATTTTTGCCTCTTTTATACTTTGTTACATATGGATGCTGTGATCTCCTGCAGCCTCTTTGCAGACTCTTCCTGCATACATGCATGACAATGAAGGCTGTATAGTATTTTTAAGGGTGGGTTTCCAAATTGTTTCCCAATCGTGAACAACACTGGAACATGCCCGTGTAATATACAGTATGTGAAAGTGGACCCTTGCATTATTTACTAGATGCCTATGTGATAGAATCACAATGCAAGAACACCTTTGGCAAACAGGGACAGAACGTTGTCACCAACAGGAAGAGGCTGAACAAGGGACTTCCTGGCAGCTTTTATTTTCATGAAAACTGCAGACTTAAAAATATTTTTACAATATTTTAAAATGACATTAACATGATAAAGCTTATGAGAGATTTTAGTGATTGGGTTTAGGTTTGCTTTAATGCGGAATGTACCTGAATTCCCTTATTTAGTTGTCATGTCATAAAATTCTATAAATCTATTTTCCCCCTCAATAGCTATCTATCTATCTATCTATCTATCTATCTATCTATCTATCTATCTATCTATCTATCTATCTATCTATCCATCCATCCATCCATCCATCCATCCATCCATCCATCCATCCATCCATCCATCCATCTATCTATCTATCTATCTATCTATCTATCTATCTATCTATCTATCTATCTATCTCTATCTATAGATATATACATATATACCGTTATATAGGCATGGACTGTGTCCGGCTTGCCATTTTTAATAATAATACAAGTCCTGACATGCCTAGAGATCAGTTGTCAGCTTCTTAGTTGTGTTAATTATTTTTTACACGTCCAGGAAGGTGACTGTGTAAGCTAAAGCAAACAAAAATAAAGACGCGAGTGCTCAGAGCGGTGATAAATTCTCTGCATTTGGAGGCAAAGGACTTTTCTAGATGACATTGTTACAGCAGGGGGGACAGGGAGGGATAGGGGGTCGGGTGATTGAGGGGGGCGGCCTCTGCCTCCAAATGTTAAGACATGGGGTTGACTTTCATTGCTCTTTATACCAGTGGCAAAGATGAAAAGTGCAGAACAGCCAAAAGAGAAACAATTTTTCAGGTAAGAGGTAAACATGTTTGGAACAATGCAGTATGCAGAAAGTAACCAGCATGCAGGCAATTATTCTAAAACAATTTCAACAAATTCTGTGAGTGGATGGTGCCCAATAAATACATTCCTCTTCACAACAATGACCGCAATTATTTTAAAACAATTTCAACAAATTCTGTGAGTGGATGGTGCCCAATAAATAAATTCCTCTTCACAACAATGACGGTGTCACCAGTAGATACACCACCTCAATTAAAAGTTGGTTCTGCTGCCCAATTTCTGCAGGCAGGGGCAGGCAAAGTATAAAGAGTTATGGACACCGGCACTCCAAAGTAGAAAAACGTCTTTTATTGATGCATCATGCAACAATACACTTATTGCAACGTTTCGGGGTCACACAAGATCCCCTTCATCAGGCAGAACAAGTGCCTGATGAAGGGGATCTTGTGTGACCCCGAAACATTGCAATAAGTGTATTGTTGCATGATGCGTCAATAAAAGAAGTTTTTCTACTTTGGAGTGCCGGTGTCCATCCTTCTTGTATTGGTCTCTACAACTGGATTGCTCTACCAAGAGGTTTCACATCCGGAACATTACTTGTTGGTGCAGGAAACCTTATAACAGGGAACTTAACCCACGCAACAAATCATGCTTCAGAGAAGCAGCAGACTTACTGGCCATGGTCTCTGGCTTAACGTGAAACAGGTGGTTACTGTCAGAACAGAGAGGGGAGGCTGTCATAACAAAAAAAGAAACATGAGCATAGGGAATCACTTTGAAATAAGAATTACATGGAAATGAGGCTTATAGTTCTTCCAACTGTGTAAGATGCAACTCAGAGGGCATCGCGTGTACATGCTTCTTTGATAGGTGCAGAAACACAGGTTGCACAAATTGTTGGAAGACTTTCCTCCATCAACTGGTGATTATGTTGCAGCACCTCTTACAAGACAAAACACACCTTAAAATGAATCTGTGTTTTGCTCATGAAGGCCAAAGGAACAGGTTCATTTTAATGTAGACCGTAGACCTCCACCTCTCCATATAATTGCCTTCCTTTCACCCCACTCTACTTTGTTCAGCCACCATGAGTGAAAATAAATATTTCTATATCTTACAAGGCTATGGACTTGTATTTTATACAGGGCTATGGACTCCAAATGAGACAACGCGGATTAGTCCAGCACTGTTGCATGCAGTGATTACATGCGCCTCAATACCTGGAAGTATTGGGTATTTTTCCTGAACTCACATAGTGGAGGAGCAAGGGAAAAGTAAGTATACACTTTTGGAGATAGGGGTATCAACTTCAAGACATTCATTGTTGTCACACTGGCCTCACAGTCTTGCCAGATGAAACTGAAGCACTACACACTTAACAACTCATTCTATACACACTTCCCAAGCATGGACATGCCAGATTCTTCTGAGCCTACCTGCATTGTCATGACCAATGGAGAGCCAGGGCAGGGTTACCAGGCACCAAGAGAGCACTTCCAAATCTGTAAAGCAGCAGTCAACTAAGCTGTTTAGGCCAGTGTTTGGGAAGGGACATTTAATGTGTGAATTATAATTACTTTTTTTTACTTTCATATACTTACTTTTATGCTACCCATCATTAAAAGTGCTGATACTAGCTTCAAAAATATCTTCCTACAGTTCACCTACTGCCTGCAGGCAGGCTTCCAGTGATGGTGCTAACTTTTAAATTAAATTGCTTTGGAGAGGACTGAAATAGTCCTCTCCAAAGCAATTTAATTTAAAGCTGCAAGCTTTCAGTCTGGGCACTACTCTTTGATTGAAATAATCAAAGAGTAGTGCCCAGACTTAAAGCTTGCAGCTTCTAAAGTTCCTTTGAGCTCTAAAGCCCAAAGTGCTACAACATATACATTTTGACTTTTTCAGAGAAAGCTGAACACTAGACAGCCGCCTCCTACCCCCAGCAGTCCTCTATTGGTCCCTAATGCCATCCACGACCTTTAAGGACAAATAGGGAGTTTCAGGAGACAGAAGGGGACATATATTCATATTTAAGATTTGTTTTAAGTTTAGATTGTACTGATTTAGATTGTACAGGTTTGCTTTAATGAGGTACCCCAGAGACGTAACTGAAATATAATGGGTCATGTGTCATTATATTTTAAAGTTCTGCTGCAGTAACAGGTGCAAGTGCAATATATAATTACAGTCATCTCTTCTGAAAAAAAGATGTAACCACTTTGTATTACTGCTCCAGCTTACCTTTTTCTGGAAATCCCATTAAATCTTTAAAGGTTGAGTCAAACTGTTATGAGCGATGCTGCTGGTTTAAATCACTCACTAGCTATGTATTTCTCCTAGGAATTCAAGTGACAAGAATTCCTACCAGAGATCCTCGAGCTGCCTTTATGACAACCAAGAATGATTATTATACTGTTGTGTTGTTTTCCATGATATATAGTTAGGGGCAAAGTAAGTTCTCTTTGTAGTGGTCATGTCAGGTGATGGGCACTGGAAACTCAAGTGATCTTTCCATTAGAGAGCACAAGGTATACAAAGACATTTGCTGTTGATTCAAACCATTTTTCTGTCAAGCTGCAGATTTGCCAGACTGTTTAGAATCAGGTGAAAGTTCTCCCTTTACAATCATTTCCGTGGTGAAGATGAAGGGGTTCTCTTCTCTTTACTGATCTGGTTGTTTAGAAGACAGTGAACATAATTAGAAGACAGTAAGATGAAACAGCCTATCATAGAATAAAATATTCTAAGGATTTCTGAGCAAACTTCAACTCTGGACCACTAAGTTCAAGGCTAGAAATGATTCTTTATCTGGTGGGCCATCTAGGCGAGTGGAATTGGGACAGTTGGCCCTTTTGCTTATAGGAATAAAGCAGCCCTGCTGACAGGAGTGCTTTAAAGAAAATGTTTAATGCTGACCCTCTTACTTGGAGTAACTGACCCAGAAGAAGTGTGCAGATCAAGATTACATTCTTTATGGCTTTTCTGAACTGTAGTCTTATTCCAGGTCAGTAATTCATGAAGTATTGAAGCCAGTGGATCAGCATACCTGCCAACCAACTAGAATGTTCCGAAGCAGGTCAGCAATGGCACAATTTTTTGATGGTAGGTTCACTTCAAAAACACACAACATTTTTAAAGCTCTCTAAGGTGCTGCTTATTAAACTCACAGAAATGCTTGTTACAAGTGCTGACAAGTGTTTTCAATGCCCTAGTTCCAGAAAAGAATAACATGATCATGTGACTTCCTTTTTGTATAAAAGAAAATGCCTACAATGGTCAAGCAAATTATCACAATATGCTAAATGATGCCTTGCAACTTACTTGTCAACACTTGGGCTTACTCATGTTAAACAGCCCACTATGATTAAACATATTGCATTCATAAGATATAACCAGCTATTAACATTTTAAGTAATATACAGAGAATATCTTGATAGAAATATTTTTTCCCTGTTGCAGCAAATTGGATCATGCGTTATAAGGGGTTTTGCCTTCCCCTGGATCAACTATAGGTTTAGGGTTCTGTATTTTCAGGTTTTCAATTTATTTACTTATTCATTTCTTTATTGGTTGAGCTTGATGGGCTTGTGACTTATGTAACTATGTTTCTGTACTTGGGGGAATTTGGGATGTAGAGGCCTGTACTGAGTTCTGTACTGGGGGGTCGGGTCTTTATTAGCACTCTTGTGGTACGCACTCCTGATCACTGCATCCTGTGTTTTACTCGCTCTTTTACACAGAAGCACTAGTGTTAATAAACCAGCCCCCTCAATCCCATGTCCACTGTCAATTGACAAAGGAAGCAGGGCAGATAAATGACACTAGTGCTTTCACGAATGAGAGCCACACTCATACCGGATGTGTCATAAACTTAATTAGAAGTAACATTTTGGACAAGGGAAAGGGAGAAGTCTCGTTGGCAGGCAAACAGACATAAATATGAACGTGACAGGGGTGCTAATGCTGGCCATACGCATATCAATAAACAAATAACCATAGATATTAAGGACTGAAAAGGGTGACATTTTACCCAATGAATTAATATGTGCAGGGCTTTTTAGCAGAAAAAATGTTTGTATTTATTACACTCTTTCTACAGTTGTATAATATAACAGTTTTATTTTTAGAACATTATTTTCATTAGCTTAGTGAATGTAGACCACACATGCTAATGATCCTCTAAATGCAATTGATTTAGAGCAAATATACCTAAAATATCCATGCATGAAGGAAAAGTGGCTTCTAGTCAATCATTATGTGTTTAGACATTGACTGAACAGTATTAGATATTAGATTTGGTTGCACAGTGACTACATCTGCGAATACTCATGGTCATTGTACAACTTTTTGTATCTTCCCCTCAAGATATAGAAGTTCACAGTTAGCAGGGAATGATTTGCAACAGATTTAAGGATTGCTTAAAGAATACCACATAGCAGTTAGCAAGAGAGTGATGAGAATTCCTGAGCATCGTCAGTCCTCATTCTGATGAGTAAAAGTACAATATTTACCTGTGCTGTATGGACAATCCTTGTTTATATGAAGCCAAAAACATTTTTCTAGTTTTGTATATCGTTGTAAAAGAACTCCTTTGGTGAAGTTGTCCTTAAATCTATTTCCCCCAAATCCCTGAGTGCAACCCACCCAGTAACTTATCTTAATGTAAGTTATCTTGAACCCCGATTCAGCAGGGTTTACTGTGCAGCCCAACTAGCAATTCTTCACACTGTGCAAGTGCGTTGCAGACGCATTTATTCCTATAGGAAGGCCATACTCCGCTGGACCTTCAGAGGTTGCCACGAGTATGGAGCTGATAGGGACTGACAGGGGATAGGTGGGAAGAATGATAAAAGGACAACTTTATTAAATGTTCCTCTCTCTCAGTTAAAATGTATCCTTCAGATTGACTGAAACATACAATAGCTCCATGTCTTCCCCTGAGGGACCGAGCAGAACAGCCGAGCCGAATGCCGCTCAGCGGCATTCGGCTATTCACTCACTGCTGTTCGGCATCTATAAGAATAGGCCGAACAGCAGGGACTAGCCTGCCGGAGGTTGGGCTCAACCGATCCAGATGTTGGATCGGCTGAGTCGAACTCCTTCTGCACTTTGGATCAGCCGAACATGCTGAGCATGTTCGGCCGACCCGAAGCCATGCGAAGCAAGCTGATGTACGGCTGATTTCAAGATTGTTAAGCAACCTACACTTGCATATTTCCAAAACCTTTAATGCAACAAACAAACAAACTGTAATACGATTAAAGATTTAATGCAATGAAGGTAATTTAATGCTAGAGATAACAACTTCAGACTTATTTACAAATTTGCACAGGTAATTAACTGATTGGGAGAATTATCCTATTTCCCAGTGTCTCCTATCTGAGATCCATTGTTTCTTTTTATCACCTCATTGTGGTCAATTTTATTTTAGGGTGTTGGTTTTACTACAAACTCAGACAGTTTCCCTGACTAGTAGAGAGCAGATGTTCTTCATTAGGGGAAGTCATTTGTGGG
>NW_017306634.1:59332-92103 GCF_000935625.1 Nanorana parkeri
GTGACATGAATTATTCTTTAGGTATGGCATAGAAGAAAGTGAAATTCATTATTCTTTATTTAGATTTAAAAAAAAGTTACAAATACCAGTGCATATATGGGATCCCTGCAGACTATAAAGCTTTAACATGATTTACTTCTAGAAGTAACACTTGTAGCTTAGCGATAGCATAACTGATTATAAAGCAAAAAAAAAAAAGATTGACTTTTAAATTTATTCTGGTTTTAATCATTGATAACATTAATTAAAAACTTAACAATATTACATTTACAAAAACACCTACTATGCTATTTATTTGTGTTTGGATGCAAATGCAATAATTTCTATTAATTATCACCTTATTATTAAAGTTCACATTTTTAAATACAGCTAACATATGCAAAATTCCAATGTATGCTTACATTTAAAATTAAAAAAAAAAAAAGCCCCATTGCTAAACTGTCGTGTAACAAACAAATGTTCTCATGCTACATATATTTTATATTTCAATATTAATGATGATTACTCACTTTTATTTAAAAAAAATATGCATGTATACATTGATTAAAGTTTTGCTATGAAAAATGATTTTCCTACAAGAATTTACATATTGAGTAAAATCTTATTTTGTGTGAATTCTCTTACATAGTTTCTTTACTGTTAAAAAATACATGCAGTAATGTGATAAACTTAAAAAAAATAAACTATATATTTTGTGTGTATTCTCTTACATAGTTTATTTACTGTTCAAAAAAATACATGCATTAATGTGATAAACTTAAAAAATATAAACTTTATATTGCAAAAAACATTGCAGTCATTGTATTTTGTAGCCCATATAATACATGTATCAGCTGTGTCGTTTTTAAAATATTTCCAGCACTTCCTGCAATCCTGTAACTAAAATGAAAAAAAACAACATAAATCAATGGGAATTTTTGTCAGTAACGCATTGCTGAGAATTTCCTGAGTCTACCTTACGTACCAAGATTTCCTATTTACCAACAAACAGTCTGTGTGACTTCCTAGCTTTCCCCCCAGCTTTGTCTTTTCTTTGTTTCCTTACACTCTGCTGAGCCTATTTGCTTTGAGCAGTTTTCATTCCCAGTTTACCAGCGTTGGTTATTTTTAGCTGTTTCTACATCTCTCCACATTCCATAGCCATTTTTTTTTCCATTTTTCCTAGACACAGTTGCTTTTTCGTGGTTCTAAGCAGAGGCCCAGCACATACTGCTCCACCCACCACTCTTAAAAAAAATAAAATGAATAGAGAATTATAATTATAGCCCTCTCTTAGACTTGACTGCCATCTGTCTTTCACATATGTTGAGAAATGTAGTTTATAAACTATTTCTTTGTGTGATGTGTATAAACCAACACTCTCAACATGCACTGACATTGGAAAATGGGAAACCACAAAAGGCCTTAGCCTTACTTTAATTTGTCTAACCAAAATATTTTTATTAACACACAGACATATGCTAGTGATCATTATTTAAAGAATAATACATTACAGAAACATTAGTAAATACTTTGCTAATTAACAATGAAAGATTATTATGGAAAATATTTAAAGGTATTTAAATACAAATATAAATTTGACTAAAAATTAAGCGTATATTTTAAGTAATTAAATTTAAGTTAGACTTTTAATACTGTATCATCTGTCAAGGTCATGTTTATGTTGAATTTTAACTGCTTGAAAGGGTAATAATTAGGAATAAATACACTGTTATCTTTTTAACCTGACAGTTATCTATGGATAAAACATTCCCCTATCCAAATAAAAGTAAATAAACCATTGCAACCAAAATGAAATTATTGCCCATGGCAATCAGTCAGATGTCAGCTCTTTTTTTTTTGTAGCAAAGGTTAGGAAACAAAAGCTAACACCTAAATGGTTGCTATAGCCAGGCTGAAAAGGTGTTTTTATCTAGATTTTCTAAATAAACCTCATAATGTTTACTTTCTAGCACACTACCATCTGAGCTAAAACAACAGCGCCCCCAGTTGGTGCAGGAAATAAGGCGTGCAAAGGAAAAATTCTAGACCTGGAAAATGACAGAAGTAAGACCGCATGTAATAAGCTCATTTCAAAATATTCTAAAATATGTTTAATGAATTGTTACATAGTTACATAGTATTTGAGGTTGAATAAAGACACAGGTCCATCATGTTCAACCTTTGTGTGTCTGTATGTGATTGGGCATGTGTGTGTGTGTGTGTGTGTATGTGAGTCCCTGTGTGGTCTAGTTTTTAAAAGTACCTGTACCCCTGTATGTTACAGTCTCTGAGGAAGGTATCTAAATGCTTTTTGAATGATTCAATACTCTCTGCTGATACCACTGCTTGTGGCAGCTAGTTCCAGACCCTAACTGCTCTAACTAAAAAGAAATCCCTACGCCCTTAGTGGTTAAATCTTTTCTCCACCAATTTTAGGTGGTGGGCTCTAGTCTTTGTTATGGAGTTTATTGTAAACAGTTTATTGCTGATGTTGCCATCACCACTAACCATTTTGTACACAAAAATTATATCCCCCTTAATCACCTCACTTCCAGTGTGAACAAGTTTAAATTTAGGAACCTTGTCACATAGCTTTGGTCCTCTATCCCCTTAATTAGTTTTGTTGCCCTTCTCTGGACTCTCTCCAGCTCAAGGACATCTTTTCTGTGGATTGGTGACCAAAATTGAACGGCATTCTCAAGATGAGGCAGAACCAGTGACCTATAAAGTGCAAAATTATTGCTTTGTCTTTACAGTACATTCCCTTTTTAATACAAGACAGTACTGTGCTTGCTTTATTTGCTGCAGCCTGGCATTGCATGCTATTGTTCAATCTGTGGTCTACTATGACCCCAGATCTTTTTCCATTTCTGACTTCCCTAGAAGAGTACCCATTAATATGTATTCCTCTTGTCTGTTTTTGACCCCAAAATGCATTACTTTACATTTTCAACATTAAACCTTATCTGCCATGTAGTTGCACAGTCCCCTTTTTTATCCAGGTCCTCCTGTAATGTTATAGTGTCTAAGTCCGTGTCTATTACCCTCCTGATGTTAGTATCATCAGCAATCACAGGATTGCTAATTATAATACACAGGTTAAACAGTATGGGGCCTAGCACAGAACCCTGGGGCACGCCACTCTCAACCATAGACCAATCTGAAAAAGAGCAATTTAGCAATACTCTCTGGACACGTTCCTGTAGCCAGTTCTCTATCCATGAACACACCATTTCATCTATGCCCATAGACCTCAGCTTGTGTACTAAGCATTTATGTGGAATCGTGTCAAAAGCTTTGGCAAAATCCAGATATACCACATCCACTGGCCTCCCTCCATCCAGATCTCTATTCACCTCTTCGTAGAATGTTAGTAGGTTGGTCTACTTGTGAAAAGTGCATGTGATTTGCAAACCTGTAATCTATAATATCACTGTAAAAATAAGTAGTGCTGCAGTATGGAGTTTTCTTCTCTTAACACTCTATACCCAATGTAATTTCATTAGCGTTTACATTCTGTGAAGATTTTCTGTGTGGTTCTGGAGGGAGAAATCTTCCATTTCGGCTGCATGCATTAAACATATAAAGCTTAAAGAGGAACTTTACCCGTATCTTAAAGATAATAACAAAGCAACCTTAGAAACGTTTAGTAATGTCAACCTACAGACAGATACTTATAGATAATTACCGGCTTTTTATTCTTTGCGTACCTTATATTTCTTTTCCTCCCCATTCTTCTCACAGAGGCCATTTTTACTAAGGACAGATGAATCCAACTCCCTTTACTTCCTGGAACTCTGGCACATGTGACTAGGACATGTGATCATGCACATCATCTCAAAGGGAAAAACATTGCCTTTCCATGAGATCTTGCAAGATTTTGCAGTTTACAGATGAGATTGAACCTTCCTAGGATGCATTCTCTATAGGTTGAACTCGATGAACTTGTGTCTCTTTTCAACCTGACTATGTAAGTATGTAACTATCTCTTAGGCAACGGCTAAATCACTAATGCCTATGAGGGCCATGAAGTGTAAAAACAATAATTGTAATTAAAAGAAAAATATGTTTTTTTAAAATAACGAATGTAAGATGATTTTATTACCGCATACAGAGCTGCATGCTGATGTGATTTTTAATAAAAGGGGGTAAGGGTCCACTTTAAGAATACATGTGGAACCATTCAGCCCTGTGGAAGATTCATGTAAATAGAGCATACACTGCACCAAGCAAGATTTTTAAGGCACCAGAAAATAAATACAAGAAAAAGAGGAACATAAACAGTAGATGCTCATCATATGCAGTTTTAGAGGTGGCCCAAAGTGGACTTAAAAGTTTCTTAAAACTACTTAAAGTGAAATTAAATCAAAAGGATTTTAAGCTGTCAAATGCTGATTTAATCAGTTACAATAGATGCTGCTTCTCAGTGTTTAAAAGTTTTAACTTCCTGCAGAGTCAGCTGGTACCCTGGGCATTGGCCCTGATATCCTGTTTTAGGGCCCGGTCACACCAGATGCAGTGCGTTCCGGGCCGATTCTGGCCAGAACGCACTGCCTCGCATTGTGGCCGGCTTACTTTTTTGTGGGGCAGGAGGGGGCGTGGCGGGCCATTGAAGTGAATTAATTGATCGATGGTGTAGAGCTATAAGCCTCACGGTATGATTACCAGAAAACACAGTGTTGTGAAAAATTAAATCAATCAATAAATATATAAACATTTACATGTGTTGGTCTTTCTAAACAACGTATCAATGTGTGATGTATATCTGTGTGGACGCTGTGTAACAAATGAAAATTTAACCAGTTGACATCCGCGGTGTTAAACCCCCTTCCCATCCAGGCCATTTTTCAGTATTCAGCGCTGCGGTACTTTGACTGACATTTATTCCGTCATGCAGCGCTGTAAGCTAGAAAAATGTGAGTCAAACCACTAATATTAAATGGTAATACAAATACATGGATACAACTATAAATATATAAAAAATATATAAAAATATATCAAATTGATGGTGTATCATAAACAATTAAAGTGGCCGATTATGTCTATCTCATTCACGAAAAAAAACAAGTTTTTTTTAACTGATATAAAGCAAAGGGTGTGTATCCCAACTTGAAGTCCCGAAAAGCTGCTTGTCCGAAGAAGAGACCCCCGTAGGGTATGCACTCACCAGATAACGGAAGAACGAAAAAGCTGTCTAGTTTTCCCGGAAAGGGGCCTCAACGCTCCGTCATATGTTACGTTCCCTCCTCGCCTCAATGTGTCAAGAAGGACACCGTTACCTTGCCGTAAAAGGATTTCCAGATAACAGAAGAACGAAAGCCGTCTAGTTTTCCGGGAAAGGGGCCACAGCGCTCCGTCATATGTTACGTTCCCTCCTTGCCTCAATGTGTCAGGAAGGACACCGTTACTTTGCCGTAAAAGGATTTCCTATAGAGTTTCCAGGGGCTTGTTTTCTACAACCTCTAGTGGTTCAGACGGAGGCCTTCCTTAAAGACAGCAAAAACATCCTTAATATTTTAGAGAAGTTAGAAGCCAATAACAATATGATAATGGCCACCATTGATGTCAATTCTCTTTATACAGCAATTCCACACAAAAAAGGACTGGAGGCTATACAATGGGCATTTGACAAATTTGGCACTATAAAACCGGAACAAACTACATTTATTTTAGACTGTACCAATTTTGCTATGAGTAAGAATTACTTTTGGCATAATGGTGTTTATGATTTGCAAACTAAAGGGGTCGCCATGGGGGCCACATTTGCTCCAAGCTTGGCAAATCTACATATGAGCAAATGGGAGGATGAGTGCATTTTTAATACTAAGGTGGCCAACATAATTTTATGGAAAAGATATATAGATTATCTTCTATTAAACCTACAGATAAAAACGGATTTATACCTATATCCAGTTGCCACCACCCTAGATGGTTGGGAAATATCCCCAAGGGACAATTCACTAGAATTAGACGCAACTGTACCGAAGTAGAAGATTATCGTAGTCTATCGAACACACTTTTTAATAGATTCAGAGAAAAAGGTTATAATGATACGGTTCTAACCAAAGTAAGAGAAGAAGTTCTCAGAAAAGATAGAAGCAGCCTGTTAAGACCGGCTGCTAAAAAAGAAAGTTTGTTTCCTATCTCCTTTTTTACCAATTACTCCTTACAACACCAAAAAATAGAATCGATTTTTAAAAAACACTGGTACCTTTTAAAAAAAGACAAGATTTTATGCCCCTTACTCCCAGATAAACCTAAGATTATTTACAGAAGAGCTCCCACCTTTAGGAATCTATTATTTAAAAATGCTCTTATTCCACCCATGCGCAATTTTTCATTTTTTGAAGGAAAGGGTTTTTATCCATGTAGGAGATGTATTTCCTGTAGGACTATGGGGACAAAAAAAAGAGTGGATACCTTTAGATCCACTTCTACAAATAAAGAATATAAAATAAATAGTTTAATTTCATGTTCCAGCAAATTTGTCACCTATCTTCTTGAATGTCCATGTGGCCTCCAATATGTAGGTCGGAGTAAAAGAGAACTAAAAAAAAGTCTTGAAGAACATATTAACAACATCAAAAAAGGATTTGACAAACATAGCCTGTCAAGACATTTCAAATACCTCCATAATAAAGATCCTTCTGGTTTAAAAGTGGTAGGAATTGACAGAATCGAAGGTCATTGGAGAGGATCCAATTTGGTCAGAGAGATTTCTTAAAATGAATCCAAATGGATCTATCTATTAGATACACTCTCATCTAAAGGCCTAAACGTAGAGTTTGACCTTAATTGTTTCCTGAGCAATAGTTAACAAATGGCATATTTGATATTAACATCAATTCTTTATCATACCACATTAAATTCTGGTCTCATAGACTCCTGTTAGAGTATTTAGATTTACTTTTATAAAGGCACACTCACTTGCGATCATATATACATCAATTTTTTTAATATATATTTTTTTATACTTTTTTATATAATCCCGGAAAACTAGACGGCTTTCGTTCTTCCGTTATCTGGAAATCCTTTTACAGCAAAGTAACGGTGTCCTTCCTGACACATTGAGCCGAGGAGGGAACGTAACATATGACGGAGCGTTGAGGCCCCTTTCCGGGAAAACTAAACGGCTTTCGTTCTTCCGTTCTCTGGTGAGCATACCCTACGGGGGTCTCTTCTTCGGACAAGCAGCTTTTCGGCACTTCAAGTTGGGATATACACCCTTTGCTTTATATCAGTTTAAAAAAAAACGTGTTTTTTTCGTGAATTAGATAGACATAATCGGACACTTTCATTGTTTATGATACACCATCAATTTGATATATTTTTATATATTTTTTATATATTTATAGTTGTATCCATGTATTTATTTTACCATTTAATATTAGTGGTTTGGACTGTGGGTTTTTAATACACACACTCACATTATGTATTTGTTTTAACCACTTAGTTCATCATGGTATACCACTCTCTTTTAAGAAAGATTCACATTGTTTAAATTTTCATTTGTTACACAGCGTCCACACCGATATACATCACACATTGATACGTTGTTTAGAGAGAAGACCAACACATGTAAATGTTTATATATTTATTTATTGATTTAATTTTTCACAACACTGTGTTTTCTGGTAATCATACCATAGGCTTATAGCGCTACACCAGTGGTCAATTAACCTTTTGAGGCTTAGAGCCTGAGTTTAGCAGCTTCTAGCTAGTCCGGTTTTTCTTCTTTTTTCCCCCCTTTTTTTCGGTAGCGCAGATCATTCGTTTTTCATTGAAGTGAATTGCTCAGTAGCCACGTCCTCAGGCTATAATGCGATCGGCCGCACGGGATCGCAAGGCACAATATGCCTGCGGTCCAGTGCGATCAAAATAGTGTTTGCAGCATTTTGATCGCACCTAACCGGACCTAAAAAAAGTAAGCCGGCTGTATTGCGAGGCAGTGCGTTCTGGTCAGAATCGGGCCGGAACGCATTACATCTGGTGTGAACGGGCCATTAGGGTAGTTCCCAGCACTTGCAGTGTACTAATATGCTGTGTGTGTCTGCACAAATACACAGGAACAGCAAGGTAGCCAACCCCTGCTCCCCCCTCCCCCTTCTCCAAAACTAGTGGACTGCTGTTGTAGTCTGCTCTGTCCCTTGTGATGTTGTACTGGACATGAAGTTCAGGGAAGCCGAGCTGAGAAAGTTGGAGCCAGCTGTTTGGAAACATGATGACTGTAAGTGTTTGGGCAAAAATGTAAAGCAATAATTTGCTGGGCAATGTATATTTGTTTGATCTGGGTTCATTATTGAAAAACAAGTTGGTCGCTTAATACCACTTTAAAGTACAAAGTGTGTTAGGACTACGAACACCAATCCCCTATGTTATGGATATAAGGAGATTAAAAGGTGTTATGTAGATAATCTTAGGACAGAAATTTTGTTACTGGCGGGATCAGCGGGTGAAAAGAAAAAGCCAGAAATAGAAAGTAAATACAGCCACCACCATTAAGGACTAAGGGCCTGTTCACACAACGTCCGTTTTCTGTGCTGACCTGATCCGTATGCTCCTGCACTAAAAATGCATCCCAATGTATCCCTATGTGTTTTATGGGCTACAGTTCTCACGTGCGCAGTCCGTTCAGGTTACGAAAAAATACTGCATGGTTTGTCCAGTCAGGAAACGGACCGGAAACGCAAAACGTGTAAAAAACGCATCAAAAACGCACTGCACTGCAGCTAACATACTGACAGCCCCACTCCATTTTTAAACTGGAACGCATTAAAAATGCTGCCAAAACGCACTACATCAGTAGCACCGCGTCTGCAGATCCACACCTGATCAGGAGCTGATCAGGACCTGATGTGAACAGGCCCTCAGGGGTTAGATACACTTTATGATTAACCAGACCGAGTGTCATACCTGGAAAGATTCTGCAGTCCAAGCTTATTTTCATACAATGGAAATGCTTTACTAGTCGCGTGTGTGTATTGAGACATTGGAGTTGATTTTTAAAAAGCAAGTAGGCTGTTAACTTTGAAAGGGAATTTTCCCTTAGCTCAGTGAATGAAGTGAACCTCTGCTGACTTCCATCATCCAACCATGTGCAAGCAAAAATACTGTTTTTTCCCCCTTGCACTTGATTGGGTATTTTATGAAAAGTGAATTTTCACCACATTCACTAAGCTAAGGGAAAATTCTCTTGCAAAGTGAACAGCCTATTTGCCTTAAAGTGTGACTCCACTTATATATATAATATAAAAATGGAAAAAATAATATTGCATATATAATTGTTGCGCAAGCCATTTTTTAATTCAGAGTTATTAAAAATTACCTTTAATTTAAAACTGTAGCTGCTGTAATGTTCCAAATCTGTCAAAAAAAAAATTCAATACAATATGGTGACCTAGAGGTGTTCCGTACTCAGTTGGTGTATGGAACGTCCACAAAAATGTCACTTTCTGCTTCTGTGATTGGTTGACTGATTTTCCCAGAAGTCTGCACTAAGATAAAAGTATAACTTTTGCCATCCAGTCAGGATACCATGCATAGGTGTCCCCACGCGGCATGCAGGTATCTATACGGGAGGACCAAATATGTGACCACACCAGACAATGCTTATGAACTTATAGTTTATTAGACACTCCAAAATAATAAAAACACAAGCAACCCCACCAAAACACACAAGTAACATAAAATAGTCAAACTAGATGAAAACAGCAAAATCACACACATACGATAACGGGGGCTAGTGAACCTGGGGAGCCACGGATCAGGAGACCTCAGGGGAAGGAGTCAGGGTTCAAGGAGGCAACAGGGTACAGGCAACAGGGTACAGGTATGGAGACAATACTGAGGCACCATCCTCACTATGAGAAGGAGCTAAATACCCTCCCAGGCCAGCGCCAGGTGGAGACCAATTGCCGACAGCTGGGAGACACCCGCAGGTAAGCATCGGAATTGCAGGTTCCAGCACCATCCAGTGGTAGTCTGGTACCCAACAGCTCCTGACTGCCTAGAGACACCTGCAGGTGAGCCCAGGAACTGAAGGACCTGGTTCCAACGCCACTTGGAGGTGCTCTGGTCCCTGACACATCCCCTGCAATAGGAATTTCATTTTGGTGAGATACTCCCTAATTGTTAATTACTACTAAAGGGATGCAGACCGTGCACCTTTCCTCATTATAACAGAGGAGGCCTACCAGCTGGTTATAATTAACCCAGACACTCCCATTCAGGAATCAGTTTGGAAAGGACATGCTGCAACAAACTGTTTTTTCTTCAGAACAGAAACAGGTAGGAAACTGCAACAAAGTTTGTTAAAAGCCTTGCAATGTACACAGATCACCCAGATTGATTTTTTCCCCAACAAAAGGGGATTTACTATTTAGGTAAGTCAACCCATTTGGATCAAAACAATCTTCCTACCCCCTGCATCTGGGATCACTTTGTAAATGTAATAAAAGGCCTGTTTTTGATTGCTGAGTATACAGGGCCCTTAGACCCCATTCACACTTAGCTACAACAAAATGAGCGATTTTTCACCGCTGATTTGAGCTGATCAACTTTGAGCGACATTGAGCTACAGTGCACATTTTGTCGCACTACGTAGCTCTTCCTTTGGCAGTCTACAAAGTCTACTGGGGCCAAATCGCTCGGAATCTGCAGAAAAATAGCTCATGTTCGAGCAACAAGCTTCCGCTACAAGCTGCAGGCGACATTGAGCTGTAAGATGTGAACATCTCCATTGAAATGCATTGGAAGAGCTACACTGAGCTATATATTTGAGCAATTTTTTAGCAGAAATCGCGTTACAAAACGCTCAGTGTGAATGGGGTCTAAAATGCTTCACTGCTCTGTTAGAAACTTGTTGAAGTCTCCCTATATTTAGAACTCCTTGGATTACTATAGGTTTGGATTCTTTACCTTGTAATTTACAGCACCTCTCATCTTATTCAATGGACATTGAGTTTGCTCCTGTTTTTAAATAAATTGTTTACGTGAGAGAACATACATATAAAATATAGATATATGTTTTACCCAATAAAGTATAATTTGCTTTAACTTTGGCAACTATGCGTCCTTGTAAATTATTTAAAAATGTTGGCAAGTAAGAAAATAATGAAGTCATATTGCTGGCAGACATGAGACACTGAATGGCATGAAATACTTCTTGTAGAGGTTAAAATAGGATAGAAATCCTTTCAGCTCTATCTCGAGCTGTATTGTTTATCAACTTATCTCCCACAACGTTCTGAATTAAAAGGAAATTGTTTCCATGAGTGTATATGCACTATTAGTATACATTGTATTTGAAAGTACTTTTTTCTTATGATGTCATGTACAGATTTGTGGATTCTCTGTCTATGTCACATACAAAAAGTGAAGTTATCACCCACCCTGAATAGGGATAAGCTCAGGTTCAAAGCTAGTCTGAACCTCAGTTCCATCTGAACCCAGAAGAGCCATGGGGCCACCCGCCCAATTAGCTGCAGATCTGGACATTCCCCACCCTGCAGCTGACCATAAACAAGGGGGAGGGATGCTGGTGCTGATGCCACTGACCTTATATGGCCATTTTAGGTAAATGTCATTGGCCAAATAAGGTCAATAACATAGCTGGATCCCAACCATTTACTTTAGTGCAGCTGCATGCAGGAAATTCCCAGGTTGCAGCTGATTAGGTAGCAATGGAAGGAGCTTCCTTTCCGTGTTCGAAGAAGCTCAGGTTTGGACCGTGTTCAGTCAAAAACCTGAGCTCATCCCTGTTGCTGAGATAAAAGTAGTTACTAGAGGTTGTAATGGTTTCATTCTGAGCAGACTGAGGTAGAAGCATTTTTGAGCAGTGCTACTACTAAAGGGGGACATAAACATTAGAGGATGGTCGAGTGGGCAGGTCCGATCCAACCATTGACAGATGTTTTTTTTTAAAAAGTCTGGTTACTAGAGTGGTCATTATTTATACTAGTCCACTGTAACATCTAGTACAGCATCACAATACTTAGCACCATGAGCCAATAGGTCTGCGCATTAATGTATATGCCTTGGTGGTAAACTTACTGACGGAAGGAGAGACTAAAAAAAATCTGTACTTCCTCTTTCCACTTTGTTTCTTTACCTAAAATTATATTCCCCAATCCAATACCTGATGAATCTTCTATGCTGCTGTTGAGATTAAAGGAAGAACTGTGGAAGACCTTACTCACAGAAGAAGACTTAAAGTGACACTAAACTCAGGCGTTAAATCTTAAAAAAGTACCCTAACTATTAACAGCAATAAGGGGAATTTATCAAAACTGGAGCAGACAAAATCTGGAGCAGTTGCCCCATGGCAACCAATCAGCATCTCTTTTCAGTTTGCTCAGGTAAGATTTGAAAATGAGACAGAGAAGCTGATTGGTTGCTGTGCAAATCTGCTTCAGATATTGTCTGCTCTAGTTTTGATAAATTTCCCCCAGGGTATCTTATTTCTGTATCACTCAGCTGTAGATCCTTAAATCATCTCTGAATTCATGCTGACACTGTCCTTCCTTCTGGAGGGTGGGTACTTTTGTTCCCCATGGTCCCTGTGTGTGTTGTAAAGTAATCACTGCTCCAAGCTCACTCCTGTGATGGACTACAATCTCACGTTCAGTTTACTAATTTGTATTGAGATTGTAGTCCATCGCGGGAGCAAGCTTGGAGCGGTGGCTACTTTACAACACACACAGGGATCACGGGGAACAAAAGTAGCCACCCTCCAGAAGGAAGGACAGTGTCAGCACCAATTCAGAGATGATTTGAGGATCTACAGCTGACTGATACACAAATAAGATACATTTTTGTTAATAGTTAAAGTACAATTAAAACTTCAGTTTTTTTTTGCATAGGAGTGGATATGCAAAAAAATAAAAAAAGTAAAAAAGTTACCAAAAATGTAAAAACTTACCTGTGTCTCCGCCGCTCACTCCGGTCTGAAGATTTTCAAGCGACGGTGAAGGATCATGGGGCGGGCGCATGCGCAGTAGAGATCTGCGGTTGGGAGAAGAGGAGAGACACAGTGTAAGTCAATGCACGCAGCCGGCAGCGTGCACACGGGCGTCGTGGGGCACAGAAGACACAGCAGTCAGCGCTAGATCAGAGACTGGCTCCAACGCTGAAAGGACTCCTGAAAACTACTGGAAAGAAAAAGATGATCGGATCATTTAAGGTAAGTCCTTAAAGCAGCATGGGAGGGGGGGAGGGGGTGTTGTGACTTTAATGTTACTTTAAGGCACTTAAATGTATTTTTAAGATTGAATTCCTCAGTTTAGTTACTTCAAGTATTTCTGGGCCCTAGATGCTGCTCAAAAGTCCCTGATCTCTCTCTTTCTCTGTTCCACAAGGGTGAGTCAGTGGTACTTTTTACTGGAACCCAAAGGGGTTTTCCACTGGATTCATGAAAGGGAAAGAACCCACATTTAGTGTTGCATCTGAAACTGAGCCGTAGCAGTTCATTGACTCATAAGACTAACAATAATTACAGTCTATGTAATATATCAGTGGAGTTTGTCCTCAGATTTTCTGTAATTTATATCAAATCAGTAAGTTGGTCACCTATCATTTCTTGCTTTATAAATATGGCCAAACCGTCAGGAAATGTATCTCTCTTGTGCACTTCTAGTAATTTATCCTCCCATTGCACTTTTTTTGACTGTAAATTGACTGGCAAATGGCCACTTTTTTTTTACTTTTCCCTGTGATAGAACATATACTGAGTGGGACACCTAGAAAATCTACAAAGTCTGCAGAGTTCTGCAGAATTCTTTAAGCCCGAACTCCGGGCAAATGACCAAATAGTAAATACATTAATGAGATACATATAAGATAGCGGTTTTACATGTCAAATGGTTTGTATCTCTGTCAATCAAGTTTTAAGATTTAGACAGCTCTGCAACACTGCACAGCCCTGTTTGGCACGATATATATATATATATATATACTAATATTTTTTTTTCTTTGCAGCGTAAATACCTGTTCTGACTTGGTACCAGTCTCTTGCAGTCCCTGTACAGCAGAGCCCAGAGTGGGAGAAGTGGCACAAGGAGTCAATCAATTGTTGTTGTGGTGCTCACATGCTCACAAGGAACATGCTGATTGGAGAAAAGAACAGAGTGAAAAAGATAATTAGTCTTCTGTTTCTCCAGTCCAATCACTATCGAGGGGAGGGATACGACCTGTAAGTCTACCTATATGCAGAAGAGAAAAATAGGCTTTCTTGGCAAACAGTATTAAATATTTGTTGAAAAAGTAAAGTGGATCTCAGCACCACAAGCAGGACCCACACCCTCAATTTTCTATTTTTGAAATATGTATTTAATAATTATTAAATATCACTTACAAAAAGCATACCAAGTCACACGTCATGTTACACGCCACACCTCTATTTATGTGGTATGGTCGAACGATGGACTTATCCTGCTGGCTTTTCCACCATACCGTTAGGCATGTGCATATATGAAATGATAGATTCTTTTGAGGTAGAATAGGGTTAGTCTTTAATATCAGGTGCTGTGGGAACTTTATGTACAACATTGTTCATTTTTTATCTTGGTGGGTTGATAGGGTGGTATTTGCATATACATTCAATGTTTTTTTATAACTGATGTTTAATAATTAATAAATAAATTCGTATTTTTTATAAAATTGAGGGTGTGCTTCCTGCTGCGGGGCTCTGGTCCAGTTCTACAATCCATATTCTACAAATATTTATTAGACATGTGCGATTCGTACCGTTCCGAATAAAAATTTAGACAAATTTTCCGAAATGTGGACATTCGGACACATCCGAATTTCTGAATTTCAATGCATTCGAATGTGCCCGAATCCGAATTTCCATTTCCAAATTTTGGATCCTGTCCAAATTTCATTCTAAGACGAAACTGAATCGGACATGTGACTTTTCTGGCCAATCAGATGTGTTTTTCGGTTTACTGCATACGAATGGGTCTGAACATGAATTTTTGTTACGGCAACATGGGAGCCATATACAGTATATACATATAATACCAAATCGGAAGCTCCTAGACCCGAATGGCATTCGGGATCCGAATTTCCGAATTGCATTCGGGAGCTCCCGAATGCCATTCGGGTCTAGGAGATTCAGCTTTAGTATTACTATCTGTATATGGTTTTCTGTGGTATTCGCAACGAATATACTGAAACTCATCTGTAACTAACGAAATTCGGATTTCGTCCAAACTGAACTGAACCGAATCTTTCCACAGCTTACATGTCTAATATTTAATATTATAGCACCTGCCCATGAATAGGTACATAGGATGAGGACCCTCCCTTAAGTAATTTAGATTTATTTTGCTTTGGATCCCACTATCTTTTATATATATATAATTTCTATCTGCCTTAAATTCAGCTAAGAAGAAATAAATGGTATGTGGGAAAAAAACAACTTTTAAAGTTAAACCATTTTTTGAGAGACACAAAGAGGTTGCTATTGCCAGCCTGCTTCTGACAATTCTAGTTGCCTGGCTATTATGCTGATCCTCTGGTTTCTATTATATCTGTTTAACAGACCTTGAACAAATATGCTTTAAAGGCTATTTTAACATATACACTTCCAATTTTCTTGGGGTGTAATTTCTAGACAATGATCCCTGCACAGCCTGAACAGTGCGCTGAAGAACTAGTGCTCAGACAT
The DNA here is from genome assembly GCF_000935625.1 of Nanorana parkeri. Taxonomy (NCBI): domain Eukaryota; kingdom Metazoa; phylum Chordata; class Amphibia; order Anura; family Dicroglossidae; genus Nanorana; species Nanorana parkeri. The sequence continues at coordinate 74,982 of NW_017306634.1, forward strand.
AACTTGGTATTCAGCCAAAGAAGATTAAAGGCCTTCAACTCCGAATACAATCTCAAGGCTATTTCTCTTCCGTTCAAAATTATGATGCACTTTGTACAAAAGCTAGAGGCTTTGGTCTGCTTCACTGTATGTGCAATTCAATCTACAGCTAACAAGTGCTGGAAATAAGGACTGAGACGGTGAAAAGTTAAAGGATCAACAATGCCATATTGATAACTAAATCATAAATACATTTTTAGAAACTGAAAATGTTTCAGCATTGCAATTTTTAGAAGATCTACACTGTAACCAGATGACATTCAGTTTGCTAGAGCAATGCGTGTCATAAAAAATTGTCAAATTTTTTTTTCTCATAAAATATTTGTTTTCATCTTGGTGTCATCCTACATTGCATTTAATGGTGCTGATCTCCTCCAGCCTTTGTCAGCACTGCACATCTTTGTTCAGGACAAGCTTCCTTATGGTGGCAATGGTGGATCATGGCTGTGCAATGTATTGTGGCATAGCCACTTGTACGCTCAATAAGGGGATTTCTGTATAATTGGTAAATGTAAAGTGAACATCTAATCATTATCCAACTGTTCTATAAAGAATTATTTAACAAGGAACACATACAACATTTTATATTGACCCATTTGTAGTGAACACTTTAAACAATCAACATCTTTGATGGAAATAAGTATGTAAACTTCTAGGATAAGGAATCTTAAAGGGAAATTGATTCAGTTATTTTGACCAATGGTTCAGGCATTCTAATTAGTTTGCATGGGGTCTAATCTGCTTTGCCATATAAAAACATTTTCACATCATTTTGGTTTAATGCCCTTAAAGTGGACCTTTACCCCCTTTCACTAAAAATCACATAAACATGCAGTTCTGCATGCTGATATGAAATCATCTTACATTCATTAGTTAAATAAACATAATTTTCTTTACTTGCAATTGCTGTTTTTCCACTTCCTGGTCCTCTTAGGCATTAGTGATGTAATGTGCCCAGAGGTGCAACTTGGGAAGGTTAGATCAGCAGAGCATTGCTGGGAAATCTCATCTGTAAGATGATGTGCATATGTCCTAGTCACATGTGCCAGAGTTCTAGGAAGTAAAGGGAGATATATTAATCTGCCCTTAGTAAAAATGGCTGCTGTGAGAAGAATGGGGAGGAAAAGAAAAATAATGTATGCAAAGAATAAAAAGTATCTGTTTGTAGATTGCCATTACTAAACATGAGTTTAGGGCCTGTTCACATGAGTTTCAGGTCCTGATCAGGTGCGGATCAGCAGACGCGGTGTTATGTGTTTTGCCGCATTTTTGCCGCGTTTTTGATGCGTTCCAGTAAAAAAAAAAAATGTTTTTTGCTAGAGTGGGGCTGTCAGTATGTTAGCTGCAGTGCAGTGCGTTTTTGATGCGTTTCGCGTTTCCGGACCGGACAAAATGTGACATGCAGTATTTTTCTGTCGTAACCTGAACGGACTGCGCACGTGAGAACTGTAGCCCATAAAACACATAGGGATACATTGGGATGCATTTTTAGTGCAGGAGCGTACGGATCAGGTCAGCACAGAAAACGGACGTCGTGTGAACAGGGCCTAAAGGTGCATTTTTGCCATTTTGAAAATCCTCTTTAACAAGATTTCTGGTAAAGTGCAATATAACTAGATGAAAAGATTTCAGGAGACATGTGAAAAAGCTTTTTATAAGGCTCATAAGATGAAAATGGCCTTCATCAACAGTTATATGAAGGAAATTAAGCATATATCCAATCTCCCTAGGAGTAGAAGCCCTATATGATCATTGAAGGTATGAATGTCATATAGATTTGAAACAAGTGACAGAGAATCACATAGTAAGGAAGGCTTATCTTTCATTTGGCTTCATCTATATTTATGAGACTGACATAAGAAAAACACTGAACAAGAGAAGGGTCATAGAAAGTTACTATGGTAGAAACCACTATTCTCCAAAAAATGTATTCAATGTTTGTTAAAGACCACTTGAACGTTCTACAATGCTACTGGAAAAATTTTCTGTTAAATACGTGAGAAGCTAAACTCTCTACTAAACATACACTGTGGAGCACATAAAAAAAAAACCCCACTGTATAACAACATAGTGAATTTATTCTAATTGTGTCTGCCTTGGTTCTGAATTACTTGCAATCAATGAAGGACCAATTAAATGCAACAACAAAAAACAAAGGAACAAATAAAACAACATCATTGCTTAAATATAAGAAATATTATAATTCAGAATGAACAAATTGGTGCCCTGCCTGGGTGTCATTGCAATGCTGGAGCATTGAAGATAAAGTGTCCCATTCAAGCAAGACATTCCAAAAATGTACAGGAATTGAAACTGTTTGTAATTAGTAATGGACCAAAATGCTTGTTACCTTCTACAAAGATCTGACTTGCAGATACAGAAAGCATTTGTTAAGGTCAAATAAGCTAATAAATCAGACTAAGAGCAAAGCATGTGTATAAAATCTGCAAATATGGCTACATTCATATAATTGCAAACAATTACAAACTATAACTAATAATATAATTTTAAAGACATAAAAACACATTGGTGAGGTCAGTTACAGACTGATACATTTCGCATATATTTATCTAAAAATAGAAATGTGTGTATTTTGTGTAAAACTAAATCTTGGGGACCCTTTGTCAAACTAGTTATGTGGTTATGTGGTAGCCTTGACCTTACCATTTCAGCACTCTCAGCGTTATAATAAAAAAGGAGCAGCCTCAGCATCTTTTTAGTCTAAAGGACTCTGGAAGTATGTCTTTAAGATAAAGCTATTATTGCTGAAAAGATGCCTGTAGATTTACGTCAAGATCTGAGAAGACGTCTGGGAGTCGATTACACAAGAATGAAATTCAATTTCTGAGGTGTTCTGTACACAATTGGCACCAAGTATACAATTTCTGGGGGAGCTCTGTATACAACTCACGGTGGTCAATTGTTTGCATGGAAAAGATGTAATGTTTATAACATTTTTGAAAATCATAGTTGCTGCAGACTGAAAGAGAAAGGTCATTTTTTAAAACAATAAATTACAAAATGGCTTGTATAGCAATTTTATATATATATATATATTTTTTACTATATAATGAAAACAGTACAGTACATTTTTTGGGGGGAAAAAAGTGTGTCCTACGTTATGTTATAAAACATTTATTCATTTATTCTTACCCATATTTGTGGTATAGTATAAAAGGCGGGGTCACGTTGGGTAAATAGACACCAAACATGTGAAGTCTTAAAATTGCGTGCGCCTGCAAAATCGCAAAAAAATTACACTGAAAATTGGCCATAGGTGACGATTTACACACTTTTATTATTTATCAGTTTAGCGTGATTAATGTCCCTAAAATTATTGCTCACACTCCGACGTTCGCGTGATATGTAACATGTGCGGCACAATAGGCGCAATCGTTTTCGCTGGAATGCGCACCCGACGCATGTTTGCGTGTGTATGTGGGGGGCTTAAAAAAAATGTTGTGCATTTTTTATGCTTTAATTTAATGTATTTTTTTTTACACAACTTTATTGCTATCACATAGGGGGCTAGAGAGGAGATCAAACGGTGGTCGTGTACTGATCTCCCTTTGATCTCCTGTCACAGACCAGCCGTACCAATCCCGGGCCACACCGAGAACAGCGGATTTCGGGACCGGCAAGGCAGTGACAGCTGCTCCTATACAAGCGGTCTCTTGAATGTAAAGCTCCCAGCCGGCCATTTAATTACAGCGGCCGGGCGGGAAGCTACTCGTCGGGCTCCGTAGTCCTCCCGTGACAGACGAGAGGACGAGCTGATTTTTCAACGCCTGCCCATTGCTCTCGGTAATGTAACTGAGATGGCCAGATATGCCCCCTCCCATGCTCCTCAATCTAAGTCTGTGTGATGATGCTGAGGGTTGTGGCTGTTACTAAGCTCTGATAGCACAAGGCACTGCAGTGCAAGGGCTGGAAGAGCATTTTTACTGCAATAAATAGGTGCTTTAAAGAACTACAGGAAAAAAAATGTTTTAACCTTTGCACAGCGCTCGCTGGTTACTATTTAAACCGGCGCACGCTGTCACTTGTCCAGCGCTGGCGTGACTAGAGGACAAGTTATTTTTCAAGCCCTGTAAATTATAGTAAAAAAACGTATGTGGGGGGATGCTCAATGGGGACAGTATGGAGTCCATACTGTCCCCATTGAGCATCCCCCCACATAATTTTTACTATAATTTACAGGGCTTGAAAAATAACTTGTCCTCTCGTCACGTCAGCGCCAGACAAGTGACAGCGTGCACCGGTTTAAATAGTAACCAGCATGCGCTGTGCAAGGGTTAATACATTTTTTTAGTTTGGAGTACTATGGAGGCAGGAGGGTACACAGGCGTCACAGATACTGCTATCACTCCCCTTCTTTTCCATCACTTCTGTACTGTATCATACAGTGATGAAGAAGGGGAGTGATATACTGACAGTACAGTGACACACAGCACAGTACCTGCAGGATCTCTGTTGGGCTGTGTCGTATCCCATCCCAATTCCTGCCATGGAGCCACCTCACACCTCATGTGTCTGGACCTCGTGACCCCATTCAGTCTCCTCACGGCCACACCTCCCTTGCTGCACTGCGCCAGGCAGACTGCTGTGTAATGCAGTCCCCTGGCCGGTGACAGCTCTCCTGCTCCTCAGTTCGCCGCGGGCGGCGTGAGAGGGCTGCGGCCGGTCACACTTTTCTTCGGCCGCGCTGACCTGCCCCAACAGCGATCCCAGAAGCTCCCGGCTGTTGATAATACAAAGTAAATATAATGAATGTAAAGCTCCCGGCCAGCCGTTTAATTACAACGGCCAGCTGGGAAGCTACTCGTCCGGCACTAGCGTCCTCTCGTCACAGACGAGAGGACGAGTGCATTTTTCAAGCCCTGTATATATATATTTATTATGATATACATTTGCAAATACAAAAGTAAAAAAACGCTTGTTAAAAAATAAATTATATATATAACAAACATGGAAAATTTTGTTAGCTCTTCACTCCACCTCACACACCAAAATGTGTAAAAAATAATAACGCATTTCAGTGCAAAATCACATACGGTATATGTTATGTACTGCTGCATGTTGTGGCACATTGCAGCAAAATGTATGTGCTATTTGCTAAAATGATGACTGTATTATTTTATTGCAATGCACACCAGTAAGCCCAATGGGGCTGGCATTAGCCAACCCCCCAACTGCATGGAGTCAGAAGCAGTGTATACTCTGTGCCTAGGGACTGAAGATAATTATTTATAATGCTTCAAATCACACTGAATTTTAAATGACACAGTAACACAAATATTGCCCGTTAGGGACTGGCAATTATAATAATGTTTTAAAAACATGCGCTCCTTCATGATACACTAAAGTTAATCTTTATTTCATCAAAATGCTACATGCCCTCGTGCTGTTTTATTGAGCACATTTTGTCTTTGGCATGTAAACCCAAACAATGAACTTCTCTTATTTGCTCCCTTTTGGTCTGTTAAATATACCATCGGAAAAGTTTTGTTATATCTGTTTAATAAGTGCAAAAAATATTTGTTAATCCTGCCAGAAATCTTGTAAGCTGATTACTTACTTTGCTCTCCGCCTGTGCTGCATTAACAATTACAGTTGCCAGCTATCTCAGGACTATAGAATTCCACCCTCTACATCATGAAGAAGAGGAGGAGGTGTTCTATATTCCTGTCCTATGGTGACAACATTTCTTCCCTATAGATACAGGGGAGGAGTGAACATCAGGTAAATATAAAGAAAACAAAAGCCTGAAAAAAGAAAACTAATGCAGCCCTCATATTTAAGGACTAGCAAACTGCAATATTTTTTAGGTTCTTTTTCTTAGGTTTAGAGACACTTTAAGGGGAACCAGTCAAGACAAGAATATGTGAGTTGCCTTCTCTAAATTGGTGCTGACACTGTCCTTCCTTCTGGAGGGTGGCTGCTTTTGTTCCCCATGGTCCCAGTGTGCGTAATAAAGTAACCACAGCTACAAGCTCACTCCCGTGATGGACTACAATCTCACATTTAGTTTACTAATTTGTATTGAAACTATAGTCTATCAAGGGATTAAGCTTGTAGCGGTGGCTACTTTACAACACACACAGGGACCATGGGGAACAAAAGTAGCCCCCCTCCAGAAGGAAGGACAATGTCAGCACCAATTCAGAGATGATTTGGTGATCTACAGCCCAATGATACACAAATACATTTTTGTTAATCCGTATTTGAATGTATTTTTAAGGTTTAATTCCTGAGTTAAGTGTCACTTTAACTTAATTGTCTGCATACTTGTTCAGGGTCGATGGCTCAATATATTGTGATGTCAGTGGATGTGGATGATAATCCAGGATGTGCAGATTTTACAATAAATTTCCAATCATTGTGACAGGTTTCCTTTAAAATTCAAAGATTCAAAATTAAACACATTGAACGTCATAATCCAAACATTCAAAACAAAATACATAATAAGGATTTTATGAAGACAAATTACGTATCTTGATGACTGCTGACGGATGGATCTTTTGTTTGTGTTTTCTCTTTCATTCATTAAGAAGCATGCTATAAAAAATGTAACACTGCAACAACAAAGCCACAAAAGGAAATGTAAGCATACTAATCTGATCATGTATATTAACTATAATTTATGTAGCAAATATCTGGTGCATAATGATAGATCACCACCAGAAATGACACACCTGCCTCTAAGGTTTTGAACAAACACTGTAATCGACTTGAAAGCCCTTAGCATTTGGCATGCAGGGAGACAATGTACATAGAGCTATTTTTATCATCCCTATGAGAACACACAAGCCAATCATTGCACTGGAAGCTAGAGGCATTACCCACTTAGATCACGTGACTCACTGTGAATGTGCTCCATGATGGAATGCATGAGAATCAGCAAAAGCAAAGCACGCGTAGGTTTCATTGTGCAAGCAAAAGCAAACTGTTGTGCTTCTCAGCAGCTACACATTTCCTATGTTTTAAAGAACCACTAGATCACAAATTTACTTACACTAATAGACATAAATACACATAAATAGATGTTAAATCAATGTTTAATAGGTCTAATAGAAATGTAAATATTTGAAATTGAACTCCAACCATTACTGAAAATTGAACACTGATCTGCGTACAAGAAACTGAGCCTATCTGTGCAAGGTGTTTCCTTTTTGTATTCTGGGAACATCAACTGCTCACCCATGTGAAATTCGAATCCAAGCGTTATCAGTACTTACTATGCTGTGTGATGTTGCTCTGAGAAAGAACGATGAGAGCGACAGATAGAGAAAATGAGGTTGCAAAATTGAGGAATACACAATTGTGTGGCTCAGTCCCATTAACAAACATCAAGGTTAAAAACAAGCACCTAGCATGTGAAATGTGTTAAGGTTCTTTTTTGATGCCTGTATGTAACGTGCCTTCTGCTCATAATAAACCTGTGGATTCATGCAATCTACCATCATGGATGCATTTTGTGTAATGATAAAATACTGTGAAGGGAACAGACAAAATCCAGGAAGCTACAATGAACACTGCTCAGTGAAGCTTGGAACCAATTTTCCATGCAGCAGCAGGAATTTAATCATGCATGCTAGCAATTTCATGTGAACTGTTGATTTTGAAAAGCACTAAAGTCAGAAAATCTGCCAAATATACTTTATTCGCACTTCTCTGTAATCCCTTGCCATCAGAATTCTAACCCGGTCGGATCCTGAGCTCCTCTGAACCCAGATGGAGCTCCTTCTTCCATGCCGCCCAATCTGCTGTGGGCAGGGAATTCCCCACCTGCAGCTTCACGTAAGCAAAGGGGCAGAATGCAGTGGCATCATTGACCCTGTATGGTTACAAGCATCCCGCCCCTTTGTTTACATGCAGTTGTGGTGCGGGGAATGCCTTGCCCACAGCTGACTGGTTAAGAGTGCCCAAGGCACTTTCTTGTTAGGGGGAGCTCAGGTTTAAACCACCAAGAAAAGGGATTGGGGTGGACTGGTGCACTACAGCCATTCCTGGAAGAAAAACTAAAGCCTTGAGAATGTATGCAGTGAACCATTTATGAATTTCAAAGGTAAATTTTCATTTTAGACAGGTGTGTATCTTTAAGTGATTAATTAGAAATTGAAACTCGAGGGAGCTTTTACAAATCCATACATCAAGTACAATAATCAAAATATGGAACAATGAGCAAATAAATATGTGAAAGTCACAGTATTAATTATTTGAGGTGATTGTGACAATAATAATTTGAAAGTGTGTACTTACTTTTCTTTAAACTGTCTTTGGTATCTTTATCAATTTTCCAGTTAATGCATAAAAATTAACATCAACATTTATAAACTGATTGTGACTCAATCAAGGTCCATGCCAAACTTCATATTTTTTACTGTCTGGGCTGGATATGATATAATTTACTTGCTGTGTAAAAGAAAAATGCACAATTAGCTAAATGATTCCATATACATGGTGGCAACACATATATTAACACAAGGGATTTATGCTGATTTAAACCGTGAACCTAAAGTTATAACATTTTCTCTTCATCATTGTTAACACACAATACAGCTTTGGGTAAAAACATGGATGTATGAACTTGGCATTTTTTACAGTAATTTGTAACAATACTAAAACAAAGTATTTACTTGTCACAGTTATAAAATAAACATCAAAGTGTAATACTGAACCTTGCTAAAAAGAAGTGTGGACTTTCTGGTCCACATAGATTGCTGCATGTGTGACCTGATGGTTAAAGAGGAACTTCACCCACCAATTTAATATCTACCAAAACAGTTACTTTTAAGGCATGCCAAATGTCAAGGTTGCCAGTGTGCTTATTTCAGCTCTCAACCGAACTTTCAAGCCCTTAATAGGCTGGTGTCATAGCTGATCACATGTGCAGAACCATGGCAAGTGCCATCCAAAGAGAGGCTAAGATTGCACCTTCCTTGGCTGTATGTGGGTGTAGTTCTGCTTTAAGCTGGCCATACACCAACGGATTTTAGAAAACAGCTTGAATGGATGAATCTCCCGCTGCGACTACTGTGGTCTGACAGCAGGTGCAGGCCATTGTAAGAATACGTAAACAGTGACTTCTTTTGATTCACTACATTCAATGTCACTGAGTAATCGACTTTTGTCGAGCCAGCAATGTGACCAACCTTAATAAGTTTGACAGGTTCCTGTGAACCGGCCAAAAGTCTAATATTGTATGGCCAGCCCCAGTTTCTGAGTTGCATAATTAATACTTTAAATGTATGAAAAGATGCTTCCATAATACACTTTGTAATAGTTTTAGGATTGTGTATGCATTTATTCTGAGAAAATGGGTTCTTTGTAAACAAGACTCTCTCTCTCTTTAAATATATAGTACCATATGTAGGCCAGCGGTATTTAACCAACAAAATAAGTAAGTATAAAATTAGATGGGTACTCAAATGGTAACATAAATCAGTCTTGCTGGGATGGCAAATTAAAGAGAAATAGACCTATAATTTCTTTCTTTTGCTCCTGGTGCTGCTCACATAACAATAGTCATTTAATCATGTGGATCCCTGTTCAAGGGGGAAGGGGTCAGCTCAGATTGTGTGCCACTTAGCGTTTATAAATTAGCAATGGGCAATTTATCATCAGATGTTGTCTTGTATGTACTGTACATGAAACCATTGTTGGGCTGGCCAATTCTACGTATGAAAAATTAGTTCTTGATGATAGATACAAATCCATTATTTTTTGTACCTTTGGGTGATACAGTTATTGCTAGTTTAAAAGGCGGCTGTGGAACGGTTGCAAATTGGACTTATCCATTTGGAATGCTGTCTTTTACAGCTAAAACTGGACGTTCAATTAATGTCTGTGGGTACCCTAATCCTGGCCACACACATAACAATAAACAAAGGATTTATTTGATGGTTTTAATCTTTTGCTTGAAAATGAGCCTTTAACACAGCAAAGAAAAAGATTGATGCAGTTGCATTTCAATGGATTTTTACCCAACACCTATTGCTTCAGTGAAAATAACTCTTGATTAATCAAACCTACTATATACAATCTAAAAATATGAATATACTCTTGTCTGTGAAACAAAATCTGATGGTTGGATCTTGTCTGCAGTTGGCTTATGGAGATTTACCTTCTTCTCTGTACAATCTACAAGAACAAAAGAGATCATTGCTTAGGAAACTGTAAGGTTTTTAGTCCAATAAAAAAGTAAATCGATGTGTTTTTACTCTCTCTCTGTCTGGCAAACTGTTGCAATGCTACTGCATTTGCTATCCCTCCTCTGACTTATTTGGGTCAATTTTTAGCACACCAGCTGTTAAGGAAATTACATCACATAGAGGACTTGAACCAACCAGCTGCTATCTGCACAAGGTAAATATGAAATATTTATATGCAATATTTTATAATAACCTAATTAAAAATAATTATTTATTTTCTAGTTCTGAACTTGATTAAAAACAAAATAAAAAACTATAGATTCCCTTTAAGTTGCCAAGGGACTTAAGATGATGCTCTTCTGAACCAGCTGATGATGGTCAGATTGGTTCACAATTGCATGACTATAGGCATTCTGACACCCCTGCAGGCACACCCACTCAGAAAAAGAGTCAATTTCCTGGCTTGAGTTTTCACAGCTAATCATTATTGTTTTAATTGAATAAGGCCAACACCAGGAATGTCTGCATAGTGCACTAGCATGAATTGTTAGCCAACATTTGCATGCATATTTGTGTCTGCTCAGTGGATCAACATCTACACTTAGCTAACATGAGAATGCATATTTAAAGGCCTGCGTGTTAGCATGATATTGCACAGCCCACCATTGGGCAGCAGATGGATGTTCTGAGTGCCATCTCATGTCTGTGTAATGCTTTTTTTTATCACTAGTCTATATCCAAAAATGTTGTATTGTTAAAAACTTAACTAGTGTGATAAGGCTGACCAGACAAAAAATAATATATGTTGGGATGGATGAAAAGTAACCTGTAGTACAGCTAACCAAATTCACTGCACAACTAAAATTTAGCTTAAGCTTGCAATTACTATGCCTGATTTATAGAACAGTTCAGATTATAATGAGAAAATATAATGAGAAAATGGCATACAGCAAAGTTTATTTTATTTGTTATTATAATTTCTTGTAATGATATTATTATTACTGTTGTTATTATTATTATTAGTAGTAGTAATTATAATAATAATAATTATTAGTAGTAGTAATAATAATAATAATAATTGAATATACTCTACATATTGTATAACCAGTTAATTTACTTTCTAGCTAAACTGTCAAGGAGAGTGAGTACTGTCATGTACTGTATGTGATTCTCCTGCATGTGAAACTTAGTAACAGTGTTGTAAAATATTTAAGAAAATGCAGAAATACTTAAATTCTTTATACTCCTGCTGCTTTAACCAAAGGGCCTGCTTTTATTAAGGTAGAAAATCAGCTGTTTGGGCCCGGTGTTTAAATTACCAAGAACGTAGATAAAAGCTGATTGAAGCTATAAGGCCTAGACACAGATCTCCACTGAAAAAAAAGAGATAATTACTGAAATTTTATTTAGCAGAACATTACAAAATGAAGGAGAACAGCAACAAAGTCAGGGCCAAGACAGTATTTTAGTTAAAGGAAAATTGTCATTACATAACTACTTGTGATGCTGTTCCCACCTCATCCAAAAATGCTAGCTGGCTGTCATACTAATTATCTTACTTCACTACTTAGGCTAACCATAGTGGTGCAGAAAGCCCATGTGAAATGATTTTGCAGCAGCCGTTAGTAGCAGCTACAGAAAATAGATTTTTTTTGCTAGGAAAAAAATGAACTGCAGGCAATGAAAGGCTTATGCTGCAGACATTTCAAGAGACTTATAGCTGTTGCTGAGCGACTGATTTTCTGCAACATCTGGAACTATCCAAAGAATCACCAGAGTCAGCAGCTACTCATGTTATCTAATGCGGCTGCTAGCGATCATGTCACACCAGCAATTTGTTGCAGCCAAGATAAGCATTGTAGTCAGCTTCAGGGGCAAATCTATAGCCGCTTACAAATCTTCAGAGAAAAACAAGAAGAGATTTATTTGTAGCTGCTGCAAATCTCTGAGACAAAGAAGGTATTTGCCTATCCTCTGTAATGCCATAATATGTTGTTGTTTCTCATGTGACTTACACAATACAGGTTCTGACACTTTCAGAAGAAGGAAGGCTTGACATGGTTGCCTAAAGATTTACAGTCATGGAAGTCAACAGAGGTCTGTTGACTTCCATGACTCGAAGTCAACGGAGGTCCGTCGACTTCCATGACTCGAAGTCAACGGAGGTCCGTCGACTTCCATGACTCGAAGTCAACGGAGGTATGTCGACCTCCATGACTGGAAGTCAACGGAGGTCCGATGACTTTCAATATCAACCTTCGTTGACTTCTACTGCATTTTTTTATTAAATTTTTTATTTATACCCAATTTTTATTTTAGTTGACCTGTGTGGACCAACTTCTACGTTTTTGGAAGGCTTTTTATTTTCATACAGTATGATTTAATAAAATGCATGTACATTATTTATTGATACAACTATGTATCACTAATCTATCACCAACACTAATCTTTCCCACATCTGATGACCTTACAAGCATCTGTTACCACTAGGCCAGACTACTATCCATTCACATGGATCAAGGTTACTACGCAATAGTTCAGTTATGTCTTGTCAAATTACATGTTTTGTAAAAATCAGTTAGCACAACCTCTGCAGGGAACAACCCTAAATATAAAATATTTCTGCAAATGCTAACTCGTTGGTACTACATCATTTAGAGTTTGAAGAAAACAAATTAAAACATGGCATGTGCAAAGGTTTGTCTACCTTGTCAGTCAGTACTTAGAACCTCGATTGAGGAAATCCCAAATAAAGCACTTCCTGTAGCCAGCAGCTACTTTGTTCTTGAATCACTTCTATTCTTCTTTTGTAGGACAATTCCGAATTATTATAAGGCTGTCTTAAGTGTCATGCTTCTTTGAGATTGACCAACACATTTTTATAAAATTTTCAAGTGCCGGAAGTGACAGCTTTTTGAAATTTATCTTATGTTGAATTTAATGAATGGTTGGGGATATTTCATCTTGTAATATTCAGCCTCTGCTCAGTTTCAGTTCAGTTTGCTGTCCCTGGACCAGGAGTCTTCCATATCTTGCCTTGTTTTCATCAGCTCCCTAATGACATTCCAGAGAGTGGAAATCACAATCAGGAAGCATTTATATACTTTAATGCCTTCCCTTTGCTTTAAAACCAATGTGCTATGCATTTAAATTGGCTGAAATTTGCAGAATTTATTTTAAAGGAGAACTATGAGGTGAGTGATGTTTACTCATCCTCTTAGTTAGAGCCAACGTGTGACAAGGAAACTGTCACACAAAGCTCTATTGATCGAGAAGTGAGCAAACACATACCGTCGCTTGCTCACTTTCCGATCATCTCCCTGAAGAGAGCGGTGACTGTCAGTCAAAGCTGGCAGTCACCTGCAGAGCCAGTCAAAGCTGGCTCTGCCTCCAGATAGGCAGAGCCCGCTGTCCATCAGCCAGCTGGGTGGCTCTCAACAATACTGTTGGGATCCGTCCCGGATGCGGCACTCTCAGTATATAGCTCGCTATATACTGAGCTTTGGGTCATGGGAGGAGGTTAGTATATGTCTTCCCGTGGCCCTTAAGAGAACTATGGGATACAAAGCTAACCCCATAGTTCTCTTTTAACTACATTTTAAGCATCAACAATCAAAAAACGTATGAAAAGTTGCTGCCCACTGCTCTCTATTTCTTTCCTAAAAGGGAGGATGACTAATGTAGACAGCACTCCAAATAGTTCATCCTTATGTTATATAGTGGATTGGTTTACTATAAACAATAGGTTATTTATACCTCATATTGCCTATATCTAAAATGTAATGTCTAGCTATAGTGAGCTGGGCATGCACAACATGGCTGAATATGACAGTGTTATGCGGCTTAAGGATAATATGTAAAGATAAGTTTTCACAATACACACACACACAGACTGCAGCGTTGTTTCCTTAACATGGACCTTTACCCCCTTTTACTAAAAATCACATCAGCATTCAGCTCTTCACGTTGATATGAAATCATCTTACATTGATTAGTTAAATCAATATATTTTTCTTTTACTTACAATGACTGTTTTTCCACTTCCTTGTCCTCTTAGGCATTAGTGATGTAGCCTGTGCCTAAGTGATCCATCATGGGAAGGTTACATCATAGTGCATTGCTGGGAAACCTCATTTATAAACTGCATAATATTGCTTGATCTCAGGGAAAGGCATTTTTATGGTCACGTGTCCTAGTCCCATGTGCCAGAGTTCTAGGAAGTAAAGAAAGAGGTTTAGAAAAAATGGCCACTGTGAGAGGAATGGGGAAGAAAAGAAAAATAAAGTATGAATAAAATAAGAAAGGATATCTGTCTGTAGATTGCCATTACTGAAGTTGTATTTGTTGTCATTGTAAACATAAGGGTAAAGCTCCTCTTTAAGTGAAGGTAAGAATTTCAGCACTTCTATTACTATTTAATTATTCTTTAAATGTACATTGCAGCAAAGCTGTTAACATAACCATACCATAATGCAGGACCATAGTTCCATGTGCTTTATTCTCAGAAGGATTGTTCGCACACAGAACATTTGAAAGGGTTCACCATTTATTAAAGAAATTGTCCTGGAGGTCTGCATTTGCTGAGTGGTGGCACTGATATGCTATACAATTATCTTAGCACAAAAAGTCAAAGGGCTACCAAGCAGATGAGTTCAATGGGCAACTAATATATTTTTGTTCTAGAATCACATGTCATTTCAACAGTGCATGCAAGTTACCATCCCAGTTATTTACAGCAAGTGGTCATATTCTGAAATTGTTTCCAGAATTTAACACATACATTCAAAATGGCACTACAGTTTGAAAACAGTTTATAGTTCTTTATGTGTTATGTTCAGAACTAAAGAAAAAAAATACTGGATATGCATAATTTATATTTAGATTTCCATCCAGCAGGTAGCGCTCTAGACTTCTTTTCTAATGTTTACCAGAGTAATATTATCTTGATTTATTGAGAATAGACTGTTCTTTATAGAGCTTGGTACCTTAGGCTCAAACGTAGTTACCAAATTGAATCAGAGGAGTGGCTCATACTCCCCCTCTCTGCTTAGTAGAACTAACTTCCTGGTTTAAGTTATAGAGATCCACCAATGCCTCGTGTGCGCCATATTTTAAATGCTTACTTACTTGTAAAATATAGATCTTTACATAAAAGTAAAATGTATAAACATATTTACATAGAATTAAACATTATACAAATATTTACATAAAAGTAAATTTTATGAACATAAGTTTAAAACAAAAACAAAAAATGTAAATTTATCAAATCATATTATTTTGCTTTAAAAAAACTTGACAGGCAATTCAGGCCTCTCTGCTTATAACACAGGTTTATCTCTCTCATTACTTCCTAGTTTTACCAGGACTAGGAAATGCAATATCACGTTTCATATACTCATAGACTGCAGGGGAAATCTCAAGGCTACTTGGTTCAGATATAATAGTACGGCACATCAGCTGGGAAATAAGATTGAAAGCCTCTCAAAAAAACATGCAACTAAAAACATGCCATACATTTTCAGAACATATATGCAAATTAAAAATGTACAAATGTGTTTTGAGAACCTTAACATGGTTCCCTATTTCTGTTTTACTTTGTCCTAAAAAGAAATTCATATATGTACAAAAATACATGTACTACAATCAAAATACATGCAGGGTTATATTGTTTCAACATTTCAATGTCTTGTTATTAGTTTTCACCCCTGAGATACAAAATAATATTTACATTTAATTGTCAGTCACATATTTCCCATTAAATGGCTGGCAATTTAAATTATTTTAAATCTCTGCTAATTCTATAACATAAGTTGTCTTAATTCAATGACAGGACAAATTGCAATCACGCAAGCACAATTTATTTGCAATAACTATGTGATTTTTAAGGAGGGGGTAGACATTTTTCTACACATTGCATTAAATCATTCACAGTAGCCAGGAACAGCTTGTTTTCATGACTTGTAAAGATATATATAAAAAACCTGACACATCTGTTTATGTTTTAAGTTGTATAAAACAAAGTTCATTAGTTTTAAAACATAAAACCATTATATGTGTGTTTTTTTTCATCACCATGTGTTATTTGCTCATTTTAATATGTTTAACTGACTAATTCTACAGCAACGTGACTTTTATTTTTAAGATCTGAATATTTAAATGTAAAGATTATCATGCGATAGAAAATCAAATGCTTTTACATAATGTACAGAGCTTTGTAAATGTAACATTCATGCATTGCAAAGGTTTATTAGACTTTCACCTGCACTGTGAAAGAGTTTGTTTAATATTTCAAATCATACTTGATGGAATAACCCGGTAAGAATCATTATTTAAACCCTTATAGAAGATTAAACACAAATTGATCAAAAGCTGTTTTTTGTTGTTATGAATATTTGCTCTTATTGCCACGTTATGTTTTAGAAGCAAATTGCATCATAACCACAAAGGGTGGCACTATTTTATTCTGTGCAATATGCTTACTAACAATAGATGGCAGTAGACTGAACTCATACGCTGTGCACAACTTTGCTAAAATGCATTCCTAGTAAATTACTCTTAAAAGGCTTATTCATGTAGACTGTGGTAGAAGCAGCGTTAACATTCAACATTAACATAACAATTCAGATTGAAATGTTTATATCTGATTTGAAACTTCGCTTTACGGCATTTTACATTTCGCATTGCTTTACTGAATAAGATGTAAACATTTTGACTGTAAACATGTCATTGGCTTTCCAAGACAAAATCTGCCTTTATTTGACACTTTTTTTTGTCTCATATAAATCAGATTTTGGTCTTAAAATATGCAAAACATGAAAAAAGAATAAATAACATATTCATGTATTTTCTATTATATGGGTTAATTTATTGTCATGGCTTGATATAAAATAAAATTCAAATCAAGTTTTTATTTCTATTAACTATAAAAA
>NW_017306634.1:92134-98962 GCF_000935625.1 Nanorana parkeri
TAATAAAAAAATTATATATATATATATATATATATATATATATATATATATATATATATATATAGAGAGAGAGAGAGAGAGAGAGAGATATCTCTCTCTCTCTCTCTATATATATACATACACACACACACAATTTTCTATATTAGTATTTTAACCTCTTCTTGTTGTGATTTCAAATATATCATCTCATGTTTTTAAATTGTTGAGCTGAATGTTACATTTTAAAGCAATAATAATAATCTCCCCTTTGTGCAGCATATGTTCCTTCATATATTATACATAATTATGAGTGGTAAATATTAACTTGTGTTAACTTGTATCTACACTGACATGGTCAACTAGTATTAATGAATAATTAGTATAATATTGACATTTTACACTGACAATGCAGTTAATTAAAAATAAAATTTCTCATGCTTGCAAGCAGGAATTGCAAAATATTGACTACTTTACAATTGAAAAATAAAAACACCAGCGTAATTTTCTTAATTTTTTGGGATAGAGTAGGGAACGGTTAAAATCCCATTTAGTATTTTTTTGCCATCTGTTTCATTGGGTAGATGTCCCTTCGCTTCCTGTCTGGTAGACACAACAAGAAGTTAAAGGAAACATTTTCAAAGTGAGGAAAATCCCCGTAGGAAGATTTTTCATTGCCACGTCTTCTGATGATAAGTGTACAATGATGGATTTCCCAGCACTCTCTGTGTTTGTGACAATGTTCAATAGGATAAATAGGGAGTGTGAATCTACCCAGTGAGGCAGCAGCACTACAAAACCCTGGCAGGGATTGTAACGCTTCCTATCTCTAAACTAAAAGTGACACTAAACTCAGGAGTTAAATAATTAAAAATGCATTCAAGTTCCCTAACTATTAACAAAGATTTATCTTATTTCTGTATTCTTATTTGTGTATCACTCGGCTGTAGATCCTCAATCATCACTGAATTCATGTTGAAACTGTCCTTCCTTCTAGAGGGTGGCTACTTTTGTTCCCCATGGCCCTAAAGTAGCCACCACTCCAAGCTCGCTTCCGTTAATTTGTACTGAGATTGTAGTCCATCATGGGAGCGAGTTTGGAGCGGTGGCTACTTTACAACACACACAGGAACCATGGGGAACAAAAGTAGCCACCCTCCAGAAGGAAGGACAGTGTCAGCACCAATTCAGAGATGATTCAGAGATACATTTTGCTAATTGTTAGGGTACTTGAATGTATTTTTAAGACTTAACTCCTGAGTTTAGTGTTATTTGATTTTTTTAAAATTGGACTTTAGATACACTTGAAAGAAATACAATACACTATAGTATTTTTATATCATATACATTGATGAGTAACTAATATTAATTTGTGTTAGTGACTCTACCATTATATGGTCAACTGGTAACATTTTAATTTGACACTAACACTGCAGTTGATTCAATATTACATTTTCTATGCTTTGAAGCATAATACTGCTTTAAAGTGGAACTCCTGACAAAATCTAGTAAAGCTGCTATCTATTTTCGCCATTGTTTTTAAGTATTTGCCTGTTGATTCTGCCAGTCCTGTTGTGGCCTCATTTCCTGTGACTAGCTGGCAACACCACAGTCCTGCTGCTGAAATTACATAATTGTAAACCCTCAGATTTGCATTTCCCCATCTTCCCCCAATATCGTCATAACACGTACGTTGTCAACCGGGTCATACGCCCATAGGCTTACTGATCCTTCACTCCTCTATACCACAGAGAGGGGACATAGGCGTGTCATTGTAGCCTGTATTCTCCCTGGAAGGGAAGAACAGCTTGGAAGATATTGGTGGTCACATGACCTAGAATATATACTAAAATAAAGGTATTTAGAAGCGGTTTTTAAAAGTTTTAATGGTTTACTGAATAGTAAAGGACTTTTGGAGATATCCATTGCGGAATACTTTTCCTAAATCTAAAGTAGAATTAAAATATTTTTTGGCATATATCTACTGCTAGCAAGCTGGCAAGCAGTAGATATACGTCCCATGATTTAATGAAAAAAAAAGAAAAAGTGGAAAACTATCTAATAACTTACCTGTTCCAGCGCTGCTCGCTCCCAGCTGAAGAACTCCGCGCCTCCCGAACAGCTGTGAAGGAGAAAGTGTGCGGGCGCATGAGCAATAGAGAGAAACCAGACAATGACAGTGGAAGGACATAGACTGACAGCCGGGAGCGTGCACGCGGGACAGGCTCGGTGGGAGGGTTCTTCGCTTGATCAGAGACCGGCACCAGCGCTGGAGGGATTGTCGTGAAACGAGTGGAATGAAGAAGATAATTGCATCAAGGGGCATTAAAAAAGGTAAAGTGCCTACAGCAGCATGGGGGAGAGCCTTTAAGGTCACTTTAAAACTGAAAAATAGACTATTAAAGTATAGCAAAGATTTTATTAGAGTATTGAAGGGTTAGAACCACGTTCGGGTTTTATTCACTGTCTTAGGGACAATCCCTCTTTCTAACATGATAACATGATACCAATGTCACCCGTAATAAAAGTGAGAATAGATCCTAAATTATGAGTTGCCAACAGAAAAAGAATATAGAGGAAATCTTCCAATGGGGACACTTGTTCAAGTGACAGTTCTCTAAGAGTGTATTTCCCTCACATTGGAAAGATATCCTTTCAAGTTCTGTTTAGTCTACAAGACAGGAAGTGAAAGGAAATACCCCTAATGAGACACAGATGGCAAAAAACCCCCCCCCAAAAACATGAAATCAGTTTTAACCCTCCCTTACTCTATTCAAAATGAAAAATAAAGTGCTGGCTTTGGATATACTTATATAAATAGTATACATTAAAGTTTCAGAAAGAGTGGGGAAGAATTCTTCTGTCAAGTTTTTTGCCCAGTCTCCATTGGGGAGATTTATTACTTTATTGATACTGGGGACAACTGTCAACAAAACAGAAAGTGCAGCAAAATCCAAAACCTTAGAGTCTTCCTCAGGGCAGGAGGTGAAGGGAAATCTTCGAATGGGAACATTTGTATAAAGTGGGAAATCTCCTCATTTTCGGAGATTTCCATTAACTTCCTGTTGCGTCTCTGGGAATTGAAGGCAAATTTCCCTCATGTTACAGAGACAAAAAAAAAACAACAAAGGACAGGGATTTTAACCCTTTCCTACTTTATCTAAAATAAATTTTGGTTTTGCATACATGTAAAGAAATATCTTCTTTTTGCCTTATAATATATTACTATTTATACCATATACACTCATGAGTCGTAAACATGAATTTGTATTGAGTGTCTCTTCTACGGTGCGGTCAACTGGTAAAATTGACATTGATGCCAACAAAGTAGTAGATTCAATATTACATTTGCCATACTTGCTAGAACTCATTAAATAATATTTGCCACTTTAAAGTAGACCTTCACCTTCTTTCCATAAAATGACTTCTCCGCCCTCCTTTCCCACACTAACTGGCCCTGCACACTTGGTTTCTTGCCTAGGTGAGAATGATGTACCTCCAGCTGCCATCAGCCTCCGGGGATACTCATGTCACCTATCTCGGAAGGCTTCTAGCCAATCATATCTATGGGTCGTGACACATTATCAAGGAGCTGGCTTTCCCTTCCCGCTTCTTGCAGCCTACCCCCTTATGACTCACCACAGTGCATGCACGTGATTGGCCCGAAGTCTCCTAAATTGCATGTCATGAGGGGGTGCACTGTAAGAAAAAGTAGGAGACAGCTAGCCCCTGATGATGTAATGGCGGACTGGGTGTGCAGCAGTGGAGTGACACAATGCTGGATTCGCTAGGCATGTAGGTATGTAAGCAAAATAGTTAATTTGGAATTGAAGAAAAAAATAAGGAAGGGGGGTGATGTTCCCCTTTGAAGGCAAAGTCCACCTTTTTGAAAAAAATAATAATTAAATGAAACAAAAAATGGGAATGTAAGCATTGTGTTGAAATGGAGCATGCAAAGCATCGCAATTGCTCTCAGTGGAAGCCTATTCCTCCAACCCCAGGTCTGTATGGAGTTACGGACCTTCAATTATGGGGCTGCAGGAAGTAATCAATGAACTACAAGTGCGATCTACGAGTTCTTCTCCCAAATGGGAATTGTAGTCTAACCATTCACAGATCCAGTAAATAGATGAAGAAGCTGAGTGATATAGGGGTGACAGATTGACGGATTATTTGGGCTTGCGTGGTGCTGTAATAAAGCATCATAATGTTGAATTATGACAGATAATCAAGCATTTTAGATTTGGAGGTGACAGATGATGAAGCATTAGATTTAGGGGTGGCCTGTTTTAGAGATGACAGATGGACAATGCGGCTGCACATAATAGGGGTGACAGATTGACCAACTCATTTGGATTTATGTGGGGCTGTAATAGAACATCATAATGACAGGTTATGACAGAGGATAAAGCGTTGTAGATGAAGAGGTGACAGATAATGAAGCATTAGATTTAGGGGTGACTGCTTTAGAGGTGACATGTTATAGATTTACAGATAACAGATAAAGAAGCATTAGATTTAGGGGTGACATGTTATAGATGAAGAGGTGACAGATAATGAGGCATTAGATTTAGGGGTGACTGTTTTACATACAGATGACAGATAATGAAGCATTAGATTTAGGGGTGACTGTTTTAGATTTACAGATGACAGATAATGAAGCATTAGATTTAGGGGTGACTATGTTAGATTTACAGATGACAGATAATGAGGCGTTAGATTTAGGGGTGACTGCTTTAGATTTACAGATGACAGATAATGAAGCATTCGATTTAGGGATGACTGTTTTAGATTTACAGATGACAGCTAATGAAGCATTAGATTTCAGGGTGACTGTTTTAGATTTACAGATGACAGATAATGAAGCATCAGATTTAGGGGTGACTGTTTTTAAATTTAGAGATGACAGATAATGAAGCATTAGATTTAGGGGTGACTGTTTAAGATTTAGAGATGACAGATAATGAAGCATTAGATTTAGGGGTGACATGTTATAGATTTACAGATGACAGATAATGAAGCATTAGATTTAGGGGTGACATGTTATAGATTTACAGATAACAGATAATGAAGCATTAGATTTAGGGGTGACATGTTATAGATTTACAGATGACAGATAATGAAGCATTAGATTTAGGGGTGGCTGTTTTAGAGATGACAGATAATGAAACATTAGATTTAGGGGTGATGTTTTAATGACTTAGAAATGCCATATAATTTAGGGACATTAGATTTTGGGGTGACATGTTATAGATTTAGAGATAACAGATGAGGAGACATTAGATTTAGCGGTGACATGTTATGAATTTAGAGATTACTTATAATGAGGAATTAGATTTAGGGGTGAAGTTGTAAATTTAGAGATGACATTTAATGAAGCATTAGATTTAGGGGTGACATGTTATGGATTTAAAGATGACAGATAAGGACACATTAGATTTAGGGGTGACGTTATGAATTTAGAGATCACATATAATGAGGCATTACATTTAGGGGGTGATATGTTATAGATTTACAGATGATAAGGGATGAGGCATTAGATTTAGGGGTGACAGGTGATGACGTGTTATAAATTTACAGATGATGCAGCGGCGTGATTTAGGGGTGACAGATTGATCTGGGCTCATGCTGTACTATAATAAAACATCAGAATGCCATGTTATGACACGATAAAGCATTATAGATTTAGGAGTGACAGATTTAAAGGGGAGACAGATAGCATTATAAATATGAGGGGTGATGAAGTGAAGTGTTACTAACTAAATGTTCAAAATGGAAAATATAGAGGTACATTACAAATAGTTACCCCAGCATGTTAAGGAGGCATCATATAATGTGTATATAGTCAATATAAAAATCTACTAACCAATAAACAGGGGTATATGGAAAGGAGCACCCCAAAATTCAGAATGGGGGGGGTTGATAAATGTGACCCTGCTTTATATCACACCCTTAATATTGGTGCAAATGGCCACTAAGGTGGGGTGTTCTTTTAAATGAAAAGTGAACAATAGTCATCAGTCAACTGCTATCCAGTTTGTGGTGAGGCAAGTTTTAGAATGGAAGAAAAGTCAGGAAACTCATTGGAATGAACAATGCTCCAGTGATTTTTTTGTCTTGAACTGTGTTTTTTATATTCATGAAGACTTTTTGCTCTTCATGAGGTACACTGCGACATATCTCCAATGGCTCTTTGCATACACAAGATGTAGTACCTCATGACAAATAGTGCCAGCCAAAGCTGCCTGTTTGACATGTCTTATAAGCTCTCAATTCGATGAGGGAGCCAAGAAAACAGGCAGCAATGAAGCTCAGTCACGGGAAGAAAAAATACAAATACACACACACACAAAAAAAAGAACCGTGTTTGGTTGTGAGAATTGATAAGAAGCGGGTGCAGGACGCATTGAGCAGTCATTGGTCTTATCCCTATGCAACAATGAGTGTAGGGGAAGAGTTGGCGGCCTCACCACAGAGACAAGGTGGAGCGCAGATCACTCCGCCGTCTCTGCCTGGGAGTCCATTTTAGGTCTACCGAAACCAGGACAATCCCCGGATGTGACTATCATGGCCGCCAACGGAGACTCGGGCAGCGTTTGAGGTAAGTTCGGGCGGGGGAAACGAGCCGGGGAAGGTGACGGAGCGGACGGGCCGGTCACGGTAATGGCGGCGGGGGGTGAAGGACGGGCGGCTTGAAAGTTCGGTTGACTTTGCGTGCTGGGCGGGAGAAGAGGGGGGGCAGAGCCGTGTCGGGGTAAAACGGTTACATAGAGCCCGGGCAAAGTTAACGAAAGTTGTTAAAGTTCGGTGAGGGGGGGGGCGGGTAGAGGGGAGCCCGGGCTGTGTATGACG
>NW_017306634.1:99280-105975 GCF_000935625.1 Nanorana parkeri
TGGCCCCCCCCCCCCCTCCATGCATTTTTGCAAGAAAGAAAGAGAAAGAAATCCTTTTTAAAAATTACACACCTTCATTTTATGGTAAAAATGTCATTTTCATTGCATCAGATGGCAAAAAAAGTTTCTTCCCCCCTTTCTGTTATAGATTTTAGGTGATTTGGGCTTGTGTGGTAATAAAACATATTGTGGTAGTTTGACTGCGCTAGAGATTCGGGAGCGGGCAGGTGACGGAGTGCAAGGGTTAGAGGTGACCGTTGATGAGGTGTTGGGTTTATCGGTGACTGATTTAGGTGTTGGGTTTAGGGGTGACCGATGATATGTTTATAGATGACAAATGATGACACGTTAGAGGTGACAGTTGATGAGGTGTTGGGTTTAGGGGTGACCAATGATATGTTATAGGTGATAGTTGATGAGGTGTTGGCTTTAGGGGTCACCAGGAGTGACTGAGGACAGCAAGCATTACATTTAGGGGTGACAGTTGATGAGGCGTTGGGTGTTGGGGTGACTCAGGACAGCAAGCAATACATTTAGGGGTGACAGTTGATGAGGCGTTGGGTGTTGGGGTGACTCAGGACAGCAAGCAATACATTTAGGGGTGACAGTTGATGAGGCGTTGGGTGTTGGGGTGACTCAGGACAGCAAGCAATACATTTAGGGGGGTGACAGTTGATGACAGTCTTGATTTGGTGTAGAGGGTGACCAATGACCGCATCATATAGATTTAGCGATAACAGGTGATGAAGCATTAGATTTAGGGGTGATGTAGCATTAGATTTAGGGGTGATCGATAATGATGTGTTTTAGATGAGAGATGATGATTTAGGGGTGATTGGCTGATTCAGTTGGGCTTGTGCGTTGCTGTAATGTAACATCACAACGTTGAGTTATGACAGATAAAGCGTTATAAATTTAGGGGTGACCTGAAAGAGTTATAGGTTTTAGAGGGGACAGATGACGAATCATTATAGATTTAAGGGGGACAGATGATGAAGTGTTAAATTTAGGGATGACCAATGACGACATATGTATTAGGAGATGAGAAATGACGAATCGTTAGATTTAGGAGGGACAGAATGATTGATTTGGGCTTTTGTGGGACTCTAATAAAAAAATCATAACCTTGATATATGACAGATGATGAAGCATTATTGATTTGGAAGGAACAGATAATAAAGCATTATGGATTTAAAGGAGAACTATGGGGTCAGTGTTTTTCCCCATAGTTCTCCTTAGGGTAACGGGAGGACACAAACTAGCGTCCTCCCGTTACCCTAAGCTCAGTATACCGCGAGCTACAGCTCGCAGTATACTGAGACGCCGCAACCGGAGCGGATCCCGACGTAGATGACGGGATCCGCCCAGCTGCGTGAGTGACAGCTGGCTCTGCCAGCTGTACCCGCCCCCTCCCCGTCCGTTCCGCCAGTCAGCGCTGGCAGATCGGAGCGGGGAGAGGGGAATCCAGCCACTCCCCCTGTCACGGCAGAGAGCTGTGACAGGATCGAGAGGTGAGCGAACCTGGTATGTGTTCGCTCACCTCCCGATCTACTGAGCCGACCTGTGACAGTCTCATTGTCCCAGGGCGGCTAGAACTATGAGGTGAGTGGAAATCACTCATCTCATAGTTCTCCTTTAAAGGTGACAGATGATGAGCTGGATGATTTAGGGTTGACCAATGATGACCAGGTATATAGTTAGAGATGAGAAATGACGAAGCCTTAGATTTAGGAGTGTGGTACTGTAATAAAACATAACATTGAGTTATGACGGATGATGAAGCGTTTCAGATTTAGAGGTGATATGACAAAGCGGTATCACTTTGGGAGGACAGGTGACAAAGTGTTCTAGATTTAGAGTTGACAGATGAGCTGTTAGATCGAGGGGTGACCGATGGTGTGCTATAGATGACAGATGATGAAACATATATTTCGGGGTGACAGACTGATTAATTTGCTCTTGTGTGGTACTGTAATGAAACATCCTCACGATGAAGTGTTATAGATTTGAGGGTGGGTGTGTGTGGGTGGTGACGGAGTGTCACATTTAGACATTACAGATGACAAAGTGGTAAAGGTTTTGGGGTAACTGCTGAATGTACAGCGGCGGATATTCACCATCTCACTGCAGCTTTCATTTGAACATGCCAATGAAAAATGATCTCATCAACTTCTAAATCTGTGTTTTCCCTTTTTTATATTCGGGTTTCAGGTCGGAGTGAATTATGTCTGCTGTGGAGTCGGCTTGTGTGGTGAAGCATTAAAACGATGTAACTAGGAATAGCAGAAAAAATGGGGTACCAAGCGAGGCAAAAATAATGATTAATGAATTGAGTTAAAATATAATTTTATTACACATAGTAGGATCAACAACATGATCCATATGTAAGAAGTTCCCTTTTCCATATGGACCATATTTTTTCTACTCTGTGTAATAAAATGATATTTTAACTCAATTAATTAATCATTATTTTTGTCTTGCTTGGAACCCCATTATTTTCTGCTTTTCCTACTTATACTTTATTGAAGGGGGTCGAGGCCTTTCTTTCCTTTTGAGAGTGCTTGCTTGGTCTGTTGTTGGGGTAGTAATATACATTTTTTTGTAAATATTAAACTGGTGTAGTGGACGAATCGTTCTAGATTTAGGGCTGACATAGCGTTATGGATTAAAGGGTTTTTGCATATATCTACGGCTAGCATGCAGTAGATATATGCAAAAAGTGTTAAAACCGCTTTGAAAAGGCTTAATACTTGTGTCTTCCCCGCGCGCTCCCGTCCGAAAATGGGACGGCCGCAAAGCATCTTGGCGCATGCGCAGTTCACCTTTTCGGCCGGGACGCGAGGAGAGACGGAAGGTAAGTCTATGAACGGCCTGCAGCATGCACAGAGGAGTCGGCGCTGGATCGGAGACCCGCCGCAGTGCTGGAGGGACAGATGAAAAGGACAGGAAAAAGATTTTTGACTTTAATGTCACTTTAACTGCTTGAAGACCAGGTGTTTAGATCCCCTACCTGGCCAGGCCATTTTTCAGTGTTCAGCGCTGCGGTACTAGATGGTTGTCCAGTTGTATATAATTAGGGTGTGATGGATAATGAAGTGTTATAGATTTAAGGGTGACGGTTGACAAAGTGTTATGGATTTATGAGTGATAGATGATGAAATGCCATTAATTTGGGAATTGTGATTCTTTTTGATCAGGGTTTTGAAATGAAAGTTGTATTGAGAAGCAGAATATCCATCGACTCTGCTGTTCTTTTGTAGTTGGTTGACAATAGAAACAATTATGGGATTCCACGCTGTTCGTTTCTTTGTTACTCTGTTTTTGTGGCCGACCTACCTTTGTCCACATGACGGAGTAATGACAAGCAATGAGGAAATATGGAGTATCTATCTATCTATCTATCTATCTATCTATCTATCTATCTATCTATCTATCGTGACCACAGTGGCCAGATCATGTTCTGATAAAGACATTTTTTAGACTTGTCTTGGCTTTCCATTGGAGCCTATAGACCAAAATCTGTAACTTGGACCCTCTGTCAAATTATTACTAAAGTCCCCATTGGGGGTGGGGGTGGTGGGATTCACCCCTCTGTCACTGGTGATTAATGTAAGGGGAAATCCAAAACATTAGAGTTTCCCCAGGGAAAAACCAATGAGGACGTTTGTCTGAAATGGAATCTCCCTTATTTTGGTAGAATTCTACTAACTTCCATTTGTCTCTGGGACAGGAAGTTTAGGGAAATTTCCCTCCGACAGCAAAAAAAAAAAAATCCTGGCAAGGGGTTGTAATTTTTCTTCACACTTTAAAAAAAACAAACTGGATATACATGTAAAGAGGTAACTATTTTTGCATTATACTATGACTGGCTTCTGATTGGAGCATATAGAGCCCAGGCTGATGATCGTAATCTGTAATGTCTGTGTCTTGTGATTCAGTCCCCATTGGAACATAAGACATATATGTGACTCTGGCTTTGTCATATTTGGGTTGTGTTTTGCAATTGACCAAAAAAGTGCAATCCATTAAAAGTAAAAATATATTGTGTATCCATTACAATTGAGAAGGTTCTTTACATTCTGCTGTTGCTTTTGAGTAGAAATACCTTTCAGGTCAACTTTGCTCAGCAGTAAGATTATATATGGGATAACATCACCGTTTTTCTTTTTAATAAGCACATTATAATTATTGGATACGTTTGACAAAGGCACTTGGCTTCCCTCAGTATAAATGGAAAGGAACTGTACACGCTGGAGTAAAAGTTGTAATTTACTTGGAATTGTTTGAAAGTGTTCCCATTAGTTCCATTGCTGTCCATTGATATCACATGATTGGTTACAGACCTTTAAATGTGTGTGTACATTGGGTAAATATAGTGTTGACAGTCTGGCTCCTGAATTCCATATTAATTTGGCCACCCCAGCTTTAGTCACAATAATTTATTTTTCTAAAGGGTGCGTTACTACTTTACTCTTTGAATTATTGAGAAAGTAGGGTTGATTTACTAAAGGCAAATGGGCTGTTTTACTTTGTAAGCAAATTTTCCCTATAATGAATGAGGTGAAAATTGCACTGTGCAAAGAATACCCAATCGCATGCAAGGAAAATGTAAAAAAATAAATAAATGCATTTTTGCTTGCACATTGGATGATGAAAGTCAGCAGCACTTCACTTCATTCACCAAGCTAAGGGAAAATTCCATTGCAAAGTGAACAGCCTTTTTGCCTTTAGTAAATCAACCCCTGTTGGTTCTATTTAGATAGAGAGGATGGCTTACGAAAGGATTTGAGAATGTTCACACAATAAAATGTATGACGGTTCACTTGAGTTATCTCAATCATGTGAAAAGACCCCATTTTACTTGTTTCATCTGCCCATGACTGGATAATTGAGGGGAACCTTCACACATTTTATTTTGTGAACATTCTGAAATCCTGTACTTAAATCGGCCTCGCAGTGCGTTATTTGCCGTAGCGTATATTGTATTTGAAGTGAATGTTGGCACGAAAATGAAATACCAATAATAAATAAATATATCTTACAGTAAACAGATCAACAAGCTTACATCTGAATGTGAACAAGTAATATTCAAACCCTTATTTCCTCACTAAGTTCCCTCTGCTATTTAATGTTCACATGTCAGTGTTAAGTTGCCATGTCCAAGTGCATTCATTAACATCTGAACAGTCTGTTTACAGAGCAACACCAGGCACCCCCTCTCGGCTTCTGAGAACTGTGATAGGGATATGAAAAATTTCCCATCATGCACCATAGGCTCCAGAGTGACTGATCGCAGATATGATGTCACTCTTATAATTCATGGTGTTTGACAGCAGAGAGTGTTCCTAGTGGAAATTATGTGTGCATGTGTTTTCTGTTGTTGCAAATCATACAAAGGGAATATGCTGCATGTGTATTTTTTTTCTGTTTTAATTTTACCTGATAGTATTTCTTTAAGGCACATTCTATTTTTAAGTTTTGCATTATTTTATTTGAATTGAGATCATGGAAAGCCAGATACAACACACGTTTATCTTGTTGATGTGTCTTCTTAAGAGTGAAACATAGCAGACGTATTAGCATGCACAATAAATGTTTTCAGCCCATTTTGATATGGTGGCAGCAGCTGTACAGCGTTCTGTAATGTTAGAACTAATGTATATAATTAGACATTATATTCCATACTCCCATCACAGTAAAAGCATGCTTCCGACCCAATCCTATTTTACAACATTTTGAATGAAAGTCTAGAACGTTTTAAATGATTTGAGAATGTTCACACAATAAATTGTGTGACTTCACTTCAGTGATACAACAATGTGCAGATGAAATAAGTTAACAGGGATTTTCTTGTACATTGAAGTGAATCTTCACCCCCAATTGATCATGTAAACATTCTCCAATTTTTTCATACATCAGCCTCGATTGTGTATTTATGGAAGTAATTTTGGGGTATTTTGTGTGTTAAAGGAAAATGCTGTTTGTTTTCATGTTCTGTATTTAGAGTTAGGTTTAAGTTCGCATGAAAGAGATTTGGAAGTGAATTATACTGGTTGTGTTCAGTATTTTCATTCTCCCCCTAGTGGCTCGCTGTGTATCAGACAAGGGCAGTTAGGACTGCTTGGATAAAACCAGTAACACCCAGACAATGTGCATTTGTGATCAGTCTGACTTGAGGCTTGCATTGAAGGAGAGACATTTTAAAGTGCAATAACTTTTATGGTTATACTAAGTAGTGTAATGAGCAGCAATGACTGCCCCGTGTACACGTAGCAATAGAAACTAGGTGTAAACATCACATATTGGAAAGGATACTTAAATTCATCTACACACACACACACACACACACACACACACACACACACACACACACCTATTAATAATTCCTTAAGTATTCTCTAGCAAGACAACATAGACTGTGTATTCAGTTTTACAACTGTTACTGAATGTGTTTTCCATTATTAACCCCTGAACAATATAGCGAAAAGCTAAGCTTTGCTTTATTATTATTATTCAGGATTTATATAGCGCCAACAGTTTGCGCAGAGCTTAACAATATAAGGAAGACTTTACAGTTACAATATAAATCAAGACAAGATGGTAAGAAGGGCCTTGTCCGTGAGAGCTTACAATCTAAATGACTGCTGTATGGCAGTAACTCTGCATTATATATATGCATTATATATGCATTATAT
>NW_017306634.1:106141-113202 GCF_000935625.1 Nanorana parkeri
GCAGTCAATAGCTCTAAGACATTGACTTACTGCTTTTTAAATTTATTTTTGGTTGTTTATCTCTGTAAAATGCGGAAGCTGTCAGTTTGCATGAAGCTGTTAATTTATTGTAGTTGTGAATCACTATGTATTAAAAAAAATATAATAATATCAAGTTATGGTCTTTGAAGCCTTATGTGATGTGTGAGATTGTGCGGTGTTACCTGGAAATACCGGTCAGTAATGCTAGCCTGTAAACAGGGTGGGGATATTTTCGTTATAATGGCTGCATTTGAATCATGAACCTATTTATAATTAGCAAGTTTTGTAGCATGTAATGTGCAGCACTCAGTGATTCATCCATGTATACTGGACGTGGTTGGCTGCTAGATTTGCATTAAACCAAGTGTAGAAGACCAGTAGAGAATATAACTTGGTTTCTCTTTTTTTTTTCTTTGGTGTTGCAAATTAATTTACTGAAATAGACTTGTAGGACGAAATTAGAATCAGACGGGGTATTCTGTCTCTAGATATTTATAATATGTTTTTAAATGAAGGGAATGAGCTTGGGTTTTTATTACTACACGAGTAATTTTTTAATTAATGTTTTCATGTTTTTCCTTGCCATACTTTGGCTGCATTCCTATTTTATTTTGTTACATCTAATCTAAAATATAAATAAAACACTGTGGCAAGGTAATTTAAAATGCAATTTGAGCATTGTACTTGTAGATTGTGCTAAGGCCTGACATTAATGCATATTCAACTAGAATAAGATTGCATCAGAAAGTATTTCAGCAGAACTCCAGTTGCATGATTTGGGAGGAATGTACATAAATACCTTCCTTGTCAAACCAGACGTATATGCTGTGTGTGTGTGGAGAAACGCTAATTTTCTTAAGTATGAGAAAAGGCTACATATAGTAGAACATTGTGGATTCTAAAGATGGTGTTTTTCTAGATCTACATGAGAAAAACATTTCAACCCTTTTAGAGTTATTAATGTGTAGACCTTGATTTTCTACCTATATAAAACCTAGTCACCTCATCTTTTTAAACATTTAATGCTTAGCTTTAGTTTTGATGGATTCTGTTTTTAATTATATAAGTTTCTGCCTAGGTTCCTAAATAGATGATTGGAAGAAAAACTGAAGATTAGAGGAGCAAAAAATGCACGAGGTAGGTTAGTTGTCTTAGGTTGGTTTATTGATTTTCAATTCACTCATTTATTAAAATTAGCATAAAACTATGGTAACTTTAAAAAAATATTTTTATTGAAGTGAATTGTATATTTTGGAGATGTGTTGTAGACACACAAGTTAAATATACAAGAGTTTTCATATTTTAAGTTTTTACATATTTATAATTTTGAATATTCGTGGTTTTTGGTTTTTATCAATGTTTTAGGTTTGTAATGTCCTTTTTTTAATTTATGTTTTCATAGGCAAATTCCTGCCACAGATTTGACTCGCCTTAAATCACAATTTTTCAGCAGAATTAATGATGAGATCACCTAGTAAAGACTACTTTATGGATGCAGCGCAATCTTCATCTTCAAAAGATGGATTATGGGATTATGGCAGAAATGCTTTTGTCACCAGCCAACCAAACACAGACTCCTCCTCATTTTCCATAAATGAAAGAGTTTTCCATGGAACTGAGGCAAACCCTGTTCAACCTGTAAACCAAACAGGGGAAAGTACAAGCTTAAATAGCACAGCTGAAATACGTTCCAAGTCACCATGCAAGAAACAAACAGCAAGGAAATCGGTTGGCAGAGGAATCTCCAATAATCCTGGAAATTTGGAAGAGCCGAATGCAGAAATCAAACTTGAACCAAACTTTGATGATGATTCTGCCAACATATCGGCAAAGGTACTTCATTTTTTCTGTCAGAAATGCAAAAACGGCATTCGATACAGCCCCAATGATCTTCAAAAACACTTTCTAATATGTCACAATGGAGAATTACCCCTCTATCCCTGTGAAATGTGTAATTTCTCTGCTAGTGATTTTCAGGAATTTAAGCAACATCGAAAAACTCATAGGAGTGCACTGGTTAAATGTGAGATCTGTAACAATGACTATTTATACACCTTGTTGGGCTTAACAAAGCATTTCTCAATTGCGCACTGTGTCAATGGCCACTTCAGCTGCTCAAAGTGCAGATTTACCACCAGGGATGTTGGGACTTTTGTTCAGCACATTCATAGGCACAATGGAATAGAGTATGCTTGTCAAAAGTGCAACCATATTAGTTACTCCAAAGCTGAGTTTCAGAGACATCTTCAGGGACACAGTACAATGTTGCCATTTAGCTGCCAGTATTGCAACTACAGTGCAACACGAAAGGATTTTATTGTGAAACACATTTTAGCCAAACATGCAGAGCATGTTAACACACGAGATGAACATATTGTAGACAGCGCTAATACACAATTGGCACAAACAAATGCTGGACTGAAGCTTGCCTTAAAAAAACCCGCTACAGATACTCAAGATAAATCATTGTGGAGACAAGAAGGCACAGAACAAGCCGGAGAAAGCATTGAAAGGTCTAATAGTTTCCAGTTTAAATCTGCAGATAAAGAACAGGCTCTGAAAGACTTTTGGGTTAATGTTAACTCTGAACAGACTTTAAATGACGGAATTACATCTGTAACTACAGTAAATTGCAACAAAGAGGAATCAAACACGCAAGGTAACTTGGGACTCCTGCAAAATGTAGTTCATGGGCCAACTGTGCTAATGGTAAAAAACAACAAAATCACCGTTCCAGCAAATTACAGTGCAACATTTGTGGGTTACAAAATGGTCAATGGAAAGCAAAACCTAGTTATCAAGTTATTACCATCAAATAAGCAACCCACTAGTACTTCACAACCATCTCAACCATCACCTCAATCATCAAACAACTTGCCTCGCTTTACTCACAGCACTAACCATGGACCATATGGAGCATCAAACAGTATGACTGATAATCGTTTGACTCCATCATTTAAACCTCCTTCAATGCAGAACTCAGTGGCTGGATCTCCAGTGGAGAAGCAGCCTACATCTTTGCAGGCTACAGCAGCAGCACTTGGCTCACTGATTGCAAGAAAAAATGAATCTGCTTCCAGGCTGGGAACACTTAACAGACCACCCTCTTTTGAACCTTCACACAAAAATGTGCATAGTTTTAATGCACCAACATCATCAGCGTCCGCTATAGGCAGGAAGATCAAAGAAGAACCTGAGGAATACAATATAAATGAACAACAGTTTTTTGACAATGACCATAACTATGAAAAATCGAAGGATCGAATGCATCCTTCTACTGGATCAAGTCGATTTATTGATCCAACTACTGGATTCTTGTATAGACCTCACAATAGCAGCGAAAGCAGCGGAAGGACATCCTCTGCAAGCTTGTATTCTAAGGACCTAAACAGTTCACTTTTACATGCATCCACAGCAAGCGGTCTTGGGAATTTTGGTTATTCCACCTTTCCACTTAAAAATGCCTTTGGAATGAGAGGTGTCCATTATAATGACCGATTCCCAAGACCAGCAGAAATGAACAAAGGTAACAATGCACCCTTCATGCCGAGGATTACGTCTGTATTTTCTTTACAAAGCCGCATGCCTGATCCGAAACCTTTTGGGAAAAACACTTACTTGCATAACATATTGCAAGATAACAAAAGAGTAAATGACAAAGTCGGCCTAACAAAAACATCTGGTCCGCTTGCTAACAACAATCCATCTGCTTTTGCAAAGCAGCCTTTGTCCAGCCCCGTTCCAAGATTTGACAGTCGAATACCTAATGGTAATGTTCCTTCATCTGTGTTCTTGAAGCAGGAACCAGATTCTTCAGGATCTGGTATTAAACCTTCTTTCCCTGCAAGAGTAAATGATCTCCTGAAAACACACTCTGATTCCATAGTTAATCAACAGCTAACAAAAGACAGAATCAACAATCTAACAAAACCTTCTGGACCAGCTGCTTTTCATTTCCTTCGCACGCCACACATCTCTGGCATGCCACAAGGCAATACCGTTCTTTATCCATCAGGTTCTAACAGGTTTACACTGCCAGTTTTACCTAATAATCAACCTGGTATAAGAATAACATCCCAGGCAAGTGCTTCTAATACAGCGACATTCTCGACTCCCAACCGAATGAATACACCGGTTATGCTTAATACAAAACCTGGCATGGTGTTAACTATTGCCAATGGCCCATTTGGTACCATAAGGAATGTGACGAATGTGAACAATGGTACCTCTCAGGTAATGAGTACAGTGAACAGTTTAGGAAAAATGGCACTTCCTAGATTACAACGTCCTCCTGTACCTCATATTTTAAAGTCAGACTTGGGTACTTCTCCAAGTCTTTCAGCCAACTTAATTTCTGGTTCTTCTGTAGGAAGCAAACTTCCAATTAATCTGAATGTTCTCCAGTATTGTATCAACTCAGATGGCGCAAGAGGAACAACTGGAAGTATGGAGGGTAATAAACAGCCACAATCCATGCAGAAACAGCCATTGTATGCCCTTTTGCCTGATGGAAAACAAGCGGTCCTGCTAAATTATGTTTTGCCAAATAGTGCTTCAAGTGCAAACACACAGAAAACTGTCCAGGTAAACCAGGTCAGTCGAGCACTCTTACCAAAGAAACCTGAGGAGGTTCAGCAAGCCACAATGTCGGCATCTTCAGTTAAAGAGGAGGACACTAGTGCATTCGATGGTTATGGTGGAAAGGTGCCTGTAAATAGAGTCAGCAATGCTGTTTGTTTGCAGAGTAAGCCAGCAGAACAAAAACATTGTCCAAGGTCCAACTCCAGTTCTGCTTCAATGGAAGAACATTTGTCTCCTTCAAGTGATGACAGATCTGTCTCTCAACCTTCTATGTCTACTTCAAAGGGGCCTAAATCAAAAACCAAGCAAAATAATTTGAATACATCATCAAGTTCTAAGAACAGATCTTGCAAACGAAAATTATCAGACGCTAGCAGTTATGAAGCTGACTTTGAATTTAGGACAAAAAAGAGAGTTCGTGATTACATGAATGAGGTGCCACGAAAGCAAATGTTACACAGGAAGTGCAAGGCAAAGTCATACACAAGCGAAGTAGAAAGTCCTCCAGAGATGCCTTCACCAATGCCAACACCACCACCATCTCCACCACCAGAACCTACTAAGGATGTAGTAAGAACACTAAGATTGTTTCCTTACAATGCTAACCAACTTGTAAAGTATCCCCGAAGGGATCAGCCTGTTGTTGTGTTAAATCATCCAGATGCTGATGTTCCCGAAGTAATCAATGTTATGAGAACCATCTCAAAATTTAATGGTCATGTTCTAAAGGTTTCTTTGTCTAAACGAACACTTGAAGCTCTTCTAGAGTCAAGTCTACTAAGTTCAAGTGATGGAAGGAGCCGCCATTCAAAGCCTGTGAGCCCTGTAAAAGAACGATTTGTCCTTAAACTAACCTTAAAGAAAACTAGCAAAAACAATTACAAAATTGTCAAAAATACACCTACCGATAGGCTTCAGGCTAAATTTAACTGTTGGTTTTGTGGTCGGGTTTTTGACAATCAGGATGAGTGGGTAGGACACGGCCAAAGACATCTCATGGAAGCTACAAAAGATTGGAACACGTTGTTTTAACAGTTGTTTCTAAACAGTTTTACTGTTGCTTGTAAGATTGCTGTTCATATTTCCATTTTCCTTACCAGCATTAATTTCATTAAGTGTTTCTCTTTCACCATTTTTTCAACTACAATCCAGTCCAGTATTTTGACATAAAAGACTTGCTATTGCTATTCGGGTTTTCATTCATACTTTTTCCTTTTTTTGTATTTTTTTTTTCTTACGGAAAATGATGTTATCTTTGTGAGTATTAAAAATTATCAAAGTTTTTTTTTTTTTTTTTTAGTGTTTAAATTACTGAAAGTGATATTGGGAATTAAGTGATTAAAAACAAAAAAAATCCATCAGTGCAAGGTTTGTTGAACTACAGTGAAAGAATTGTTTACAAAGCCATGTATAAATGTGTGAATTCTGCAATTGTTGTTAGTATACAGGTGTGTACTTTGTATATTCTTACAGCATTGACTCATACTTTAATGTACACATCGTTTTCAATTGCCAGAAAAAAATGTATAATAGTACTACCTGGTCAGAAAGCCTTGAAAACACCTACTTTTTCATCTGTCAAATTTTTTATACAAAACTTCGTAAAACACAGTTAACTTTTTTTTGTCAAATGTAAATAAAAAAAAAAGCATGATTGCCAAGATGTTGAGATGCTTACATTGCTAATTTTGATGGAAATTAAAAGTGAATAATTGTGAATGGCTGTATATATGCACCTTGTTATTTTTGCAAATCCTGTGTACAAAGTTGTGTACTCCTTTTTAATTTCTCTATTAAATAATAATCCATGTTTTTAGTTTGAAACAGATTTTAGTCACACTGACTCAGTTTAGATGGTATTGTCACAAAAAAAAACCCCACAGAGGTTTATTTATACTTTTTTTTTTAACGTACCAAAAAGCCCCCAGAGAACGCACATATGATTGGGTACAGTTTTTTTGTTTGTGTGCATGTAAGTAAAATAACCTAAACATTTATGTCTGCAGATTTTGTTTTAACAGTACTACTGTTATTTATAAATCTCCCAGGTACATGACAAGGTAATGTGAAAATAATAATCCTGCATTGGAAAACAGGCCAAAAATCTAAATTAAAAATAGAATTTTGGCCTTACTGAAAGCAAGTCTGTTTGTTTTATCTGCAAAAGGGATATGACGTATTAAAAAAACAGATCCCAACCTTTTGCACATATCATATTTGTTTTCCTAGTCTGCTACACCTAGTCTGCAAAAATTCTGCAAATCTGTACTGTGCATTCAGATTTGCAGATGTTTAAAGCTAACTTTCTAAACAAATTAAAGCTAAAGGTTAAACTTTTTTTTAAATAGGTTTCTCAGGTGCTGAAAGAAAACCCAGCTATGGCTGCAATAGTTGCTGGCCTCGCAGTACCTCTTCTTGGCCACAAGCTGTCAGTCCAGCATCTCTCAACCCGGAAGACT
>NW_017306634.1:113267-154182 GCF_000935625.1 Nanorana parkeri
AACAGCTGGTGCTTGGGTCCTCTGCTCTGCAGTGCTGGAAGGTGGGCGGGCACTCTTGCAATGTAGGAATGGGTTCATCATTTCTCTCTACCTCCTTTCACAGTGGCTGGTTAATAACATTTTTAGGAACTTGATCAAATGCTAGAAGTAGCATGCTCTAAGGATAATTTAGAAGAAGTTTCTTAACCCATAACAACCAGTCAGCCACAAAAAAAAAAGTTATCCTTCTACTGAACAGACTGGATTCTGATTGTTGGCATAGGTTGATGTTAATATTGCTCTATGAAAGAATGTCTAAAACCCAAACTATTTTTAATTATGGGTAGAATAAAGGAGTATTAAAAAAAAATTTTTTTTCTTTTTCACCATCAGTGAGAGATTTCCTTTTACTTTCTGCCCCGTAGATTTAACAGGAGGTCAGAGAGTATCTTTCCAATGTGGGGTAATTCTCCCTCTAAGACAGTTGTCACAAAAGCAAGTGTCCCCATTGGAAGATCTTTTACATTTTTATTTTTTTTCCCCCTGTTCTGGTGGCAACCCCGTTTTGGATGAACCCTTCTTTTTATTCCCAATGGCGATCAGGACAATTGGCTAACAGAAGACAATAAAAACCCGACAGTGGTTTTACTCCTGAATATTCTACCCAGAACTAAAAAAGAAAAAACCAAAACATTTTGCCTTTTAGTAATACTTTAAAAAACCTGATTGTATTTGTAATTTTATGTCTTCATATCTTCACCCCCTCTCCCCATACTGGATCTTTTTTGTTTTGTTTGGTGAATTGAATACAGCTCAATGTTTCTTAGAACATCACATCCAGCCATCAATCTTAGCAGGCTTCAGTTTGAAACATAAAACAGCGATCCGTAGTGAGTTTGTTTATTGCATTAATGCAGCTGATAATAATGAACTATATAAATCTCCTGTGAATTGGGTAACATTAAACTACTTTTTTAAGAAAAGGAATTAAATACCATGTTTTATATGTATGACCTCTCAAAGTTGTGTTTTTTTTAGGAACAAGTGTGGCCTTTTGTTACCTTTAGGCTATTACCATGAAAGGCACAACCCAATTAAATTGAAAAACAAACAAAAAAGAAAAAAACC
The DNA here is from genome assembly GCF_000935625.1 of Nanorana parkeri. Lineage (NCBI taxonomy): Eukaryota > Metazoa > Chordata > Amphibia > Anura > Dicroglossidae > Nanorana > Nanorana parkeri. The sequence goes on from NW_017306634.1 coordinate 114,375, forward strand.
TGTTATGTCAGAAATATGAGAACTGCCATTGTTGACTTGTTTTTAAAGGTGAAACTGTATGGCAGTCATCCGTATCCTGGCTTCGATACTTACTATTGAGTAGCCATTGAGGACTTGAAGGTCTGAACTGCCACCCTGTATGCTTGTGTCAGGTCAGTGACTCACTGTTAGCCTAATCCTAATGCCCTTACTATCAGCCATAGAGCCATTGAGGTTCATTTATGAAAGGCAGATAAGTTGTTCACTGTGCAAGGCAAATTTCCCTTAGTTTAGTGAGAGTGGTGAAATTTCACTTTGCAAAATAAAAAAACAGTATATTTGCTTGCAGTGATTGAAAGCAGCAGAGCTTCACCTAATTAATTAAACAACGGGGAAACTTCAGCTGCAAAGTGCAAATTCCCTTGCAAAGTAAATGAACCCCATTGGCTCTATGGCTGATATCTGCTGAAATACAGTGCTTCACTGACCTGACACAATTATGCAGGGTGACAGTTCAGGTTTCAAAAAGCAAACATGCCGAGAAATCTCAAGACATTTTTTAAGCCCCCCCCGTTTATGTTTCTATTAACACAGCATACCTATTTTTTTAAAACTATATTTCATATGTATTTTTAGCTATTCTTTTTAAGCAGGATTAAAGATAGAACACTATAGGCTGCCTTGAATAAATGGTAATGTGCAGATATAAGGACAGACTGAGAAACATTCTAAAAGTGCAGCAGCTTACAATGGGGTTGATTTTTAATAAAGGCAAATTGTTTGTTCACTTTGCAACGGAATTTGCATTTTTCAGAGGACGTTTTCATTACCTTTCTAAATGTGTGTAGAATTTCACTTTGCAAAGAAAATCCAAATGCATGCAAGGAGAATCAAAACAAAACACCCAAAATGTATTGCTTGCACATTGGGTGATACAGCTTTACCTCATTCACTAAACTAAGGTGAAAGTTCCCCTGCAATGTGCAAATTCCCTTGTGAATTCATCAGCCTCTTTGCCTTTAGAAAATCATCCTCAATGTCTTGAGACCTTTAACCCTTTGTTAGGACAGACTAGTTCACAACTGATAATGGAGATCTGCCAGCACAGTACAGGCAGGGTTCATTATAGTATTTGAGGTTGAATAAAGACACAAGTCCATCAAGTCCAACCTATTGCGTGTATGCATTTATGGTTGAGCTGCTGTGTGCGTGTGTATGAGTCCATGTGTGATTCTGCTCCTAGCAGTACCTGTACCCCTGTATGTTATGGTCACTAAGAACATCGTCCAAGAGTTTCTTGAATGATTCCACACTCTTTGCTGAAATCACTGCCTGTGGCAATGAGCTCCAGACCTTGACCGCTCTAACTGAGAAGAACCCCGTGTGCGCAAACACAATTGCCCAGCCCCCTCATAAACCGGGATAACTAAGTAGGCTTTTTTAGTCCTGCGATTTTTAGCCAAAGAGCATCTTAAAAGATAATTTTAAAATATTTTGAAAGTTATGCTATGTGAATGGGAACATGTAACAAATGTAGAGTAAATGGTATCCCAGTTTGGCTGCAATGGACTATATGGAACAGGATCATAAAAATGAGGTACATCAAGTAGACTTTTGCACTGTAGAAATACTGCATCGCTAGCAATTCGCTGGTTGGCTTGTAGTGGTTAGTCACATTCAGCTGGACTTGTTTTATAATGCTTAAGACATGTCACTGCTCATCAAAGCAGTGAAACATCTCCAGCATTGGAGAACAAGTACAGTTGCATGTAACTAACTACTAGTAGCTATACCAGGACCTGGATAAATGAGAACTTAGACAATTTGCTGGTTGATTTAATTTGTTGCCTGGAATCTCCTTCTAATACCTATTTGCATATGTAAATGTTTCCATACGAGTTGAAAATGTTTTGCGCTTTCTATTTACTTTTTATGGCTGTAGAACATTGTGGTTTATTATCAGGTATCGGAAGTCAGTTCAGAATTGCCATGGGCACATTGGTGGTGGCTTTCTATAAGGCAGCTTGTTGTGCTTGAAAAATGCCTACTCAGCTGTACCCATTTTACCATTTTAGTGCCAGTAAACATCTGAAAAGTTTAGTATCAATTTTTATTTGAACGGAATTTTAAATTGGGTGTGGCTTTAAATGGTTTTTGTTAAGTGCAGGGAATTTTGGTGTTAAAATAAAAAAGCCAAACTAAATCTGATTTTCCAGACTTTGCATTGGAATGTTCTCTGGGGACGGCTTTACTAGGGGTTTTGCACAGGCAAATTAGAGCTAAATCATCTCTGAATTGATGCTGACACTGTCCTTCCTTCTGGAGGGTGACTACCTTTCTTCCCCATGGTCCCTGAGTGTGTTGTAAGTAGTCACCGCTCCAAGCTCACGCCTGTGATGGACTATAACTTAATTACAAATTAACTAGATATGAGATTGTAGTCCATCATAGGAGCGGGCTTGGAGAGATGGCTACTTTACAACACACAGGAAAATAAACGTAGCCCCCCTCCAGAAGTAAGGACAGTGTCAGCATGAATTCAGAGATGATTTGAGGATCTACAGTCGAGTGATACACAAATAAGATACATTGTTGTTAATAGTTGGGGTACTTAAATGTATTTTTAAGATTTAACTCCTGAGTTAAGTGTCACTTTAAAGGGGCTCTAAGAATTGCAAAATGGTTTAGATATGGGATCTGAAGTAACCTGTTGAAGAGAACTTTAAGGGAAAGTACTTTGAAAAATAAATGAAAAAAAAAATCCTGAAAATATAACATATACAATTGCTACAAAAGCCATTTTGAAATGTAATGTTATTAAAAATCACCTTTCCATTAAAAACAGCAGCCTCTTTTTCAAAACTAAAAAAAAAGTGTAACACAATAAAGCGACCTGGAGGTGTTCTATACACAGTTGGTGTTTGATACACCGCCAGAAATGTCACATGCTTCTGTGATTGGATGACTGATTTTGACAGACGTTTGCACTAAGGAAATAAAATTTTAAGCATCCATTGCAAAAGGAATTTCATCTTTGTATGACAATTGTGAGATACTCCCTAAGGGTTAATTGCTTCTAAATGGACACTGCAACTTTCCTCCTTAGAACATAACCAGCTATAATAAACCCAGATCCTCTCATTCAGGAATCGGTTTGCAAAGAACATGCAACAAACTGCTTTTTCTTCAAAACAGAAAGAGGTAGGAATTGATCTTTAAAATGTATTTCCACATTTGCAGTCTAATTTGAGAAATCCCCACTAGGTTTCTGTTTGCATTTACACAGCATATTCAAAAACAAAAAATATATTTAGATATAGATATAGATATCTATATCTAAATGGGTACGCCGTATTAGTCCAGTAGGCAAGACGTAAGAAAACACAAACGTAGTATTGCAGTGTGCTATGATACCTTTCTTATTGGACTAACAAAATATATAGAAGACAAGCTTTCGAGAGTGAACCTCTCTTCAGGTCAGAAGCAATACTCTAAATATATATATATATCTTGCCTTTTTCGCTGTTAGGAGTAGATTTATACATAGCATGCTACCGTTAGCTTCTAGTGGTTAGAATAGATGCCAGTAAACAGATGAGAGGACAGACTGAGGAACAGTTTTTAAAAGTGCACACACACGATATATAACCCTTTGTTAGGGCAGATAGTCCTGTTCATCTAGATTACAAGTGATAATGAAAACTGCAGGCACAGCACACAGGGTTAATTGTGGCAAACCAAACGCAGCTGGCCCCTTTGAACAGTGAGAACCAAGCTGGATTTTTCAGTCCTGGAGTTCCTGGAAACAAGCACCTAAAAAGGTAAGTTACAATTATGTTTAGATTTTTTTAAGGTTATGCTAGGTGAATGGGAACATGTAACAAATATTAAGTAGGTTTTACCCCAAATTTTTCTGCTAAAGTGAACATGCACTTGAAGAAAACATTAATAACGCAAGGTGAAGTTGCAAATAGTTAACTGAGTTTATTGATTTGATTTCTATTTAGTATTGAAACGTAAGCTTTAGGTTTACATGGACAATAAATGTTTAATACTATTTTCATAAAGTAAACCTATAGGTAAATAATTGTTACTAATACACAACTTTTTATGCTCCCCCTTCCCATGATTGGTGACTGTGCATAACGTTTCCCTTGTTCTGGGAGCCCAGGTCTTCGTCTTATCTATTATACAAATACTGATTTGTAGCTAGATTATTCACCCTTTGATCCACCTCGCCCTGCAGCTCATTCTGGGTCACTTCCTACTTAAAGCTAGTATTTGCTAATAAAGTGCCTTGAGTTTCAAGACTCCCATGGGGATCCTTTGGGTCTGTGTTGATGGCTTTTATTTTCTTCAGGACTGCTTCTCTCCCATACATCTCCTATGAGAATGAAAAAGCAGCTGAAGTAGGTCAACTGCACCTGCAATGATTTCTGAATGATCTCAAACTGATGGGCAAATGCAGCGTGCTTTGACATGAAAGCCCGTCAACAAAGGCCATACAGTTGGTGGGATTAGGAATACCTTGCCTGTTTGTTGACATGGTTTAGAAATCACTTTATCTGTAAAACCGATTTATTTGGAGAAAAGCTTTATATTAAAGAACAAATGGAGTATATTTTCAGTGAGCACTTGTTTTGAGTTGTTGTTATTGCAGAGTTTGCCTTGAGGAAATGTAGTGTTACCTTTTTGTTTTTTAGGTTAACTTTTAGAAGAGATTACCTTGATGTAAAAAAGTTTATGAATATGTGTTAATTTAAAACCTTGTTTTTTTGTATAAATTGTGTTTAAATCTGTATATGGATCATATGTGCCCATAGCATGCTTTTATTTTGCTTCTTGCAATGCAGTGTTCGGGCTTTACTGCTCTCATACTGTGCAAGTCTATGGGGAAATTTGCTAAATGAGAAGGGGGCTGTTCACTTAGCAAAGTGATTGCTGGTAAATAAGGTGAACCCATGATTACTTTGAAGTACCATCAAAAATCCTGTTTTTGTTTTTTAATTTCCCTTTCACAAAATTGGGTGTTTAAAGTGAACACATGTTTATCTTATTTACATGCATTTACTTTACAAAGGGAACAGCTTTTACTCCAGTAAAAAAAAAAAAAACCTATGAGTTGACTGAATTAATAGCAGTTCACTCCCTGTTTAGCTGGTATATCTTAACCTTTCAGTTGTTGTTAAGCAGAGAGTCATTCATTGTAAAACACTAAAGAAAAACTAGAGAACGCTCAGTGGTTAATGAACAAATCACTGCAAGAAATACAAGAACTAGAGTATGAAAGCAAACTTCACATTAAATATCAACATATTGACTTAAGCCTTTTGCTGCCAGTGAATTACGTCATACGTTGGCAGTAGTGCTGGCTTGTACACTACCTCTTGGCTTATATAGCACTTGGTAGGCATGTCCATATACCAAGTACCGTACTGATACTTTTCCAGCTCCAGGGCTAGACTAGAAAAAAATTAAAAACTTAGGAGGCAGCTGCCATTTGTAAGGATCATATGGAGCTCCTGGTATTTGTGCATCCCTGTTATAATGTATGATTTAAAAAAATATATAAATGTAAGTGATGCACCGATGCCATTTATTCAAGTACTGGTACTTGCCGAGTACTCACAGATACAAGTACTGATACATTTTTGTTGTCATGTGACAGTTTTTCTAAAACAATACAGACTAATGATTTCAGGACAGTGGTGGAGTGCCAGAGCCAGGTTCCAGCTGCAACTCTGGTAGTTCTAGTGAAAAGCCGCTTTAAAGTCAACCTCAATACAAATTAGTAAACTAAACGGGAGATTGTAGTCCATCACCGGAGGGAGCTTTGAGCTGTGGCTACTTTAGAACACACACAGGGGCCATGGGGAACAAAAGTAGCCACAATCCAGAAAGAAGGGCAGTGTCAGCACCAATTCAGAGATGATTTGAGGCTCTACAGCCGAGTGATATATAAATAAGATACATTTTTGTTAATAGTTAAGGTAATTTAATGCATTTTTAAGATTCTTCTCCTGAGTTTAGTGTCACTTTAATGCAATGTGACAACTTGCATTAACCACTTCAAGACCAGGTGTTTAGACCCCCTTCCTGGCCAGGCCATTTTTCAGTATTCAGCGCTGCGGTACTTTGACTGACGTTTATTCCGTCATGCAGCGCTGTACTGAAATGAATTTTATACCATTTTTTGGGGACAGATAGAAGTGCAATAGCGCACTGCACAAACGTAAATGGGCCTTAAAGGGGAACTATGGGGTAAGTGGTTTTCCCCATAGTTCTCCTAAGGGTCACAGGAGAACACAAACTAGCATCCTTCCGTCACCCAAAGCTCAGTATACCGTGAGCTACAGCTAGCGGTATACTGAGACCGCTACAGCCGGGACGGATCCCGACATTACTGTCGATCCACCCAGCTGCGGGATTGACAGCTGGCTCTGCCTATCTAGAGGCAGAGCCAGTTGTGCCCGCCCCCTCCCCCGTCCGTTCGGCCACTCAGTGCTGGAGGATCGGAGCGGGGAGGAATCCCTGCAGGGAGCCGTGAGTGGCTCTCTGCAGGGACAAGATCGAGAAGTGAGCGAGCGACGTATGTGTTCACTCACTTCCCGAACTATTGAGCCGACGTATGACAGTTTCATTGTCACACGTCGGCTTGAACTATGACGATGAGTGAATTTCACTCACCTCATAGTTCTCCTTTAACACACATTGAAAAGATTATTTACATGAAAAGATCCATTTTAATATCAATACTGAAAAGACTTTTCATTCCCTTTCCAAATGGCTTCTAGCATACTGTGGCTGAAAACGAAATTACAATGTTGTTTACTAAAAAGTAAACAACATTGTAATTTTGTTTTCAGCCACAGTGCAAGGTTACATTGTGATTTTGAGAGCACTGTGAGCTTTACAAACCGAGACAAGATTACGGTTAGTATATGCAAAAAATACGCTGTGCTATCTCCCACCCTCACAAAGCTCCCTGTATAAAACACAAAAGGATTATATAACCATAATACCCAAAATGTATATAATAGGTGCCCCAAAATGCAGAATTAAAGTGATCTTATTACCAGAAATCATCAAAGGTGCACCATACTACCTCCCACCTTCACAATCCTCCCCGTGTTGAACACAGCAAAGGATAATATAATCATAATCCAAACGAGTTTAAATTAATCCCCAGACATAAACAAGAATATTCTCAAAAGGAAAAAGAAAAAGAGGTGATTATGTTATCACAAATACATGATGTGGTGCTAAAGTTCATAAAACACAGTTGTATGTGTAAATTGGTTCCTGTTGAACGATAATTCCCCGTGCTCCACTTTCATGTAATCACTCTTAACCACTCTCCAGATCCTCCAGATTAAGGGTCCATTCACACCACATCCAGATCATCTCCAGAGCAGACCAGATTGTTTCCGGACCCAAAATGCATCCCAATGTATCCCTATGCTATTTCTGGCCTCTGTTCACACCAGCGCAGTCCGTTCCAGACCAGACCAGAAAAATACTGCAGGTCTCATTTTGTCTGATCTGGAATGCACTGAAACTGCGGGCAGGTTCACACCATTTTGCGGACCAGAACTGGTCCGCAAAATGGTGTGAACCTGCCCTTAACAAGCGTTTCTTAAAATGCCTCCTCAACTTCTCCCCTTTATACGTATTCGGATCCCCACCGAAATTCTAGTCGTTAACAAGATTTTTCCAAATGATTGATAACTCATCCACTCATTTCCCTGTGAGAGTAATCTCCCCTCCAGAATCTCACAAAATATTTTATCAGCGATCAGGATGTTGTCATTTCCAAGATATGTAAGAAACAGAAAAAATCTGCACATAGCATAAAATCCTTGGATATGTTTATTGCGCAAAAATATAAATCACTGACATTAAAACTGATACAAAACAGCTCTGTATAAAAAGATCGGTCACATCTAATGTGTATACTTCAAACCCTCCAAACTTTCCACAATAAAATCACACCATCAGGTGTATCTCACAGAGTCTTTGCAGGCAAGCCAACGTGCGCTTTCGTCCCCAACGCGTTTGGTCCAAACATCTTTTATCAAGGTTACAGTCCGCACCTACATAAACATGAACCAGAAACAATTAGCAGATTTACATTTCTAGGAAGAAGTGTCAGGATCAGTTTTAGTTATGCAAGTTTTTCTTTTAAGCATTTGTTTTTTTTCTTCTATAACATTCTAACACTGTATAGTCTGGTTTATGTGTTTGATGTACATTTTCTGTGTTTCTAGTTTTAAGTAGTTTGTTTTCTTAGATAAAAGTTATTTATTAACAGGTCTCCTGCCTTCCCACGTCTAACCATTTTTTTTTTCTTTTCTTGTTTCTTTAATGTTATTTCAGGCGGAAGGACAGGTCTAGCGGCAGACCAAACAATGATACCATACGGTATACCATGCTAGAATGTTCAATTCTGATTAGTTGGCATCTTCAAATATTGACGGTTCTAAACTCTTGGGAACCTTGTCTGTCTTGCTATAGAATTTGAAAGTAGTACAACGGTTTTGTTTTATAAATGCAGAGAAATCGTTTTACGCTTTATATTTTTAAGATGTTCCAAAATGTACAATAAATATAATGGGGGGAATTTAAGGAATTTATCAAAACTGGAGCAGACAAAATTGGAGCAGTTTTCCATGGCAACCAAGCAGCATTTTTCTTCAGTTTGTTCAGTTAAGATTTGAAAATGGTGTGTGTCTGTAGCACTGTTTCCTCAAGTGTTTTGAAGACCTTTTTGACTTGACTAAGTAACTGTATCTGTTTATTTGCAGGCTGAGATTTTAGCCAGCCTCTAGATCTTCATGACCTGACTATTGAATTAACAATGTAATTGTAATTCTATCTACAGTTGTTAGCTAAAGATTCACGTTATTCTTTTAGTAAAGTACGTGTATTCAAACAGCTGTTTTAATTCATCCTTCGTAGCAGAGCGTTGTACTGCATTACCTAAAGACAGAAGTGGAAAGTTTAAGCTCTTGTAGGGACTTCACCGCATTTGCAGAGAATCTCTAAGCTGTCTTGAAAGTTTTCAGTTTTAAAATAAAACTCCCATCTTTGAGAAAAAACAATAATGCATCATGTGTAATAACTTTTGTTTCTCGGGACCCATTAAAACAGGTTTAAGGTCTGCTGCTGGCCCAAATTGTATACAACTTTTTTTCTTTCATGCGGTGAATTTTAAAGGATGAAAAAAAAAAACAAGCAAACACAGATGGTCGTAAAATGGTTGGACTTATAACTTCAGGCAAATTCTAACGTTTTGTCATAAATACGCAGCTTGAAGGACTTGTATGTGTCTGCTTTTCAGTTTCTCGAATAAAGAAAAAAGATCAACGTTGTGTGCATGCACAGTGAGTAAAGTACAATTTGTAATGTTGCTTGTGCCCTCACATTCCGCTCTTCTAGAGCCTGTATTTGCACCAGCACAGGCACTGGGGAAAAGTAGATGTAATCCCTGCCCGGTGCAGGGAAAATCCAAATCCAGACAGTTTCAACCAGTTCTGATCTGCATCTGAGGACTGTGTTTTGGGTATAGTAGATAGGAGTGCTAACTGTGAACCCGCACAGGGCTTTTTTTAGTTAAAAAAAAAAAAAGTACACCTGTACCTAAAAGTTGGGAGTAGGATCTGAAAAGCTCTGGGGAAAAAATACAAGCTTCCTTATTGCTGGTTGATTTAAAGTTTTATAATACAGATGTACTTTAAAAAGAAAGCTTAATGCAGCCAGCTGGTGTTTTCATGATGGGAAAGCATACTCGGGGTCTATTTATTATAATTCATTGAGCCAATCACCCTGCAAATCTCTGTGAATGTTCTGTGCATAGAGAAAAAAAATGAAATTTCTTGGTATATTTTATTTTCAGGCTGAGCATAATGTAATATCACGTTATGGCCATTAGATGTAACTGAGGAGCAAAGGAAAGTAGCATGTATTTCTTATGCTCTTCAGCTCCATCTAGTTGCCATAATGCGGTATTGCATTACATTTGACCTTGGAAGAAAATATACAAAGAGCGTTCATTTTTGCATCCATTCATACCGAATGAATGTTCAGAGATTCGTAAAGCACATGGCTCTGAAATATATCAAACGGGTCTATTTATAAATATTTTTCAAACAATTTTAGATTACATTAAGGTTTCCATTTATAAATAATTTGCAGAGCCATTCCCCCTCAAATCTCTGAACGATTGTTCTGTGAGTATAAAGGTAAAAATGTTCTTGGCATATTTTCTTTTCAGGCCGAGCGTAATGTAATAACCCTTTATGGCCACTAGATGGAGTTGAGAAGCATAGGACACACATACTACTTTCCTATGCTCCTCAGCCCCATCTATTGGTCATAATATATGTTATTACATTACATTCAGCCTGAAAAGAAAACATGCCGAGTGTGTTCATTTTTTGTCTTATATTCTCACAGAACGAACGTTCAGAGATTTGAGAGCGAATGGCTCTGCAAATTATTTATAAATAGACACAATGTAATATTCTAAAATGGTTTAAAATATAATCACAAACATTTACAACAATACACATTAGCATGATGCGCAAATTCCATAACATATAGGCTGATATATTAACCCTGAACACAAAACAAGAGTGAGGTAGACTTCCCACTTTTATAGATCTAGTGAACGAAAAATGTAACCTTAGTGGCTGTTGTGAGCCATATATCCACTTTACTCCAGAGTGCCAGGCCGTGCATTTAGTACAGCTTTTCTTTTAGACTAATATTTTCAAATGAATGAACAAAAACGATTACACATCCTTGTCTCCTATAATAAACTGCAGTTACTTTCATAATAGTACATCATTAAGAGTAAAGCATATGTAGTTTTAGAACATTGCTTGGATACAGGATTGCCATGGAAACCCCTGCCAGACTTCCAGAGAGGGACATATCAGCCAATCACAACCTTGCATGTGTGAGTCGGCTACATTTTTAGAATGTTACTTTCTCTGTTTGCCTTCAGACTGTGTCTCTGCTGACTGTATGCAAAGTACCACGTACACGTGTATTCACTTCTATTCTAAGATAATGGAAACATACAATAACCAAGGGATAATTGATGGGGAGGGTACGCCATTTTCTTTCCAGCATGCTTTAAGTGCTTATTTATAGCTTTAGGCATCTAAAGGAAACTTGCATACTTGGATAGAGTATAGTGTAGGGTACATTTCTTGTGAGCAGAGTTATTAGAAGTGTGTACTTGTTACCTATGCTTGTACTGTTCTCTTTACATTGTTAAATTCTTGCTATTCCATATTGTTTGTTTGTTTTTTTGTTTGTTTGTTTTTTTGGACTTTATCACTAGATGAAGCTTTGTGATCTACTATACCTCATTCAACCTCCTTCTTTAAAGTGATGCTAAATTGGGGAGTTAAATCTTAAAAATGCATTCAAGTACCTTCACTATTAACAAACATGTATCTTATTTGTTCATCACTCAGCTGAGGATCCTCAAATCATCTCTGAATTGGTGCTGACACTGTGGGGGGAATTTATCAAAACTGGAGCAGACAAAATCTGAAGCAGATTTGCACTGCAACCAATCGGCTTCTGTCTCATTTTCAAATCTTACCTGAGCAAACTGAAGAGAGTTGCTGATTGCTTGCCATGGGCAGCTGCCCCAGATTCAGTCTGCTCCAGTTTTGATAAATTTCCCCGTCCTTCCCTCTGGATGGTGGCTACTTTTGTTCCCCATGGTCTCTGTGTGTGTTGTAAAGTAGTCACCATTCCAAGCTTGCTCCTGTGACGGACTAGTTAGCTAATTTGTATTGAGATTGTAGTCCATCACAGGAGCGAGCTTGGAGTGGTGGCTACTTTACAACACACACAGGGACCATGGTGAACAAGTTGCCCCCCTCCAGAAGGAAGGACAGCGTCGGCACCAATTCAGAGAGGATTTGAGGATCTACAGCCGAATGATACACAGATAAGGTACATTTTTGTCAATAATTAAGGTACTTGAATGCATTTTTAAGATTTAACTCCTGAGTTTAGTGGCACTTTAATATTTGTTGAGATGAGTTCTTAGCTACACATGGAGAGCATTGTTTTCAGTGGCTCACTTGAATTAAACACACATGGGGGTTGATTTATTAAAGGGCTGTTCACTTTGCAGGGGAATTTTCACTTGGCTTAGTGGATGTGGTGAAAATTCGTTTTGCCACGGATACCTAATCACGTGCAAGGAAAAAAAAAAGAAAAACCCAGTATCTTTGCTTGCAGATGATGGAAGTCAGCAGAGCTTCATCTCATTCACCATGCTAACAAAAATTCCCTTTTAAAGTAAAAATTCCCTTGCTGTGAACAGTGTTATCTGAAAGTGAACAGCCGATTTACTTTTATCCAACCCAACTGTGTAGCATTGCTCAACAAGGTAAATGAGCAAATATAGCATAACCCTATAGACACGTATAATTACAAACTATACCGTTTTTTGTTTGTAAATATTGTGTATTAACTTTATAATCATGTAAACCCAAAATCTACTTTTCAGTATACTTAGCACCATGCCTTACTGTATACAGTTTACTTAAGCAAATATTTGTTTATGAATCTGCCAGGAACGCCTCTTCCTGAGAAAACTAAGCCACCGCCTTACAATTAGCAACAGCCTTGTCAGGTCTATGAGGCAGCCCAATGGCCAACTGAAAGAATGCACAAAACACTGCAATTGCCTGGAAGGCCAAAGAGATACCACACCCCATACAGTAAACAAAATGAACAAGAAAGAGAAGGGAACTTTAAGGCCTCATTCACATGAGAAAAAGGCCGGCACATACAGCTTTGTGCTGCGTGCACGGCCGTATTGGGCATCTCTTGGGAAGGACAGGTGCTGTGTGTGATTAGTACGCAGCCCTTGTCCTTCTCTATGGGAGTACGCCGCCCTACGCTCACCTCAAGTGCAGGTCCGTATGGGTGCCGGTGTCCCGGCTCGGACGCAGACAGGATCCATCCTGTCAGTGTACGAGTATGCTCACCCGCCCGGACGTGCAGGGCAGGTGAGCTTAGGGCGGCGTACGGCCACGTACTCTCAAATAGAAGGACAAGGGATATCGCAGCACGGAGCTGCAGGTGCCGGCCTTTTTCTTGTGTGAATGCCACTGCATAAAAAAACCCACTAATGATTACTCCATAAGTGCTGAAAAACAGATTTCTTAATTTATACATAGTAATAAAAACCAAATACCTGAGAGGAAAAGATACCGTATAAAAGAATACCCTTCCTTATATAACTGGCATCCAGAGCTGACTTCCCTTGAATAGACATTGATACTGGCAATATTACATGATTCTCCAGAGGGTCATGAAATGTTCATACAAAAAGTAAAATGCACATGAGAGGCAGCGGCTTCGTGTTGGCAGCTGGAATGTGCTGTTAATGGCAGGATCTCCAGGTAAGAAACTTAAAAACATTTAGCAAAATACAACTGTATACTATAAGTCATGATGACAAACATTGAAAAATATGTTGTTTTTTGTACACTTTAAACACTATCTTAAAAATGATTGAAAATACTATTCTCTTTATATGATTTAACTTAACATTTAATACATAATTTAAAGCGGTCTTCTGCAGTTTGAAAGTAAAAGCTGTTGTGCTGCTTTTATTGTCTTCTCATCTATTTGTTGATCAAAACAAAATGTTGATACTTCAACATGTGATGATAAATGCTGCTCTGAGCTAAGCAAGTGTTAAATGTTAAATTCCTATTTTATGGGCCTGATAATTTTTTGATATTTTAGCTATGGGCCTATTCGCAATGACTTGTTATGGCACTGAAGCAATATGTTTGTTATTTTGGTGTCACGTCGGGACTGAGAAAATAAAGTTTTCTTTTGAAATTGCCTTCCAAAATGGATTTTATTTTCTGTATATTCTTAAGGCAAAAAGTTTGTTCAGCACTAGTTTTCTTACTGTAAAAATGACTGCTTTGTACTGAAAAGTTCACTTTATATTCTGTAATTTTTCCTTATTAAAATACAAATTATTTTGGTACAAATCATTTACTTTAAATTAATTTTTTTTTGTAATGCAGTATTACATTAAAAAATTGTGTACAAGTAAAAAAACAAAACAAAACTAGTTAACAGGAGGAAGGGGTTATTTAAGCCTAATAAAAGTTGAAGAGTTAGGGCCTATTCTTATCTATGCATTACTGTAATGTGTACAGCTTGCTGTTACCGTAGCGCTCCTCAATGCACAAACTAACAAAATAGGTGTCATTTTTCTGTCCGTTGTGTGTTGGCAGTCTAGACACGTTAACAGGAATAATTGCAATCCATTAATGTAATAATTGCACTGAGACAGGGAGAGCCCTTCTAAGATTACAAATGTACTGACTGGTAATGCATTTGCAATGGTGCTAATATCACAGTCATGCTGTATAGCAGAGCTATCTTATATTCCAATGTATACGCAGACCTGAAGATGACATTTAATACATTTGTTTTCTTTTTGTCATCAGTGATTTAAAAAAAAAAAAAAAAAAAAATTGTAATGGGACTTGGATGTCTGGATCTTGTTCCTTTGCTCTTATAGCCCAGCTGCAGCCAAACTTTTTCTTTGTATAGAGTAAGGAAGGTTAGGAACATCTTTTGTTTTTTATTGTTGTCTTTGTCCATGTTTAAGAGATCCACTGTGAAATTCATTATCTCATGGTTATCTTCAGGACAAGAAAAGAAGGGGAATCTGCTGGTAGGGACTCCTGTTAAAGGTGGAATTTCCCTTCACTTTGGGAACATTTACTTCCCAGATGGGCAAATAGACATCAAGAAAAACATGATGGAGGTTCTAAACCTTTCCCACTTTATCAAAGCTACAAAATGATATGTTTTTCCTCTAGCATTATGCCTTTTATTTACATTTTGATTCATTTTTGCAGCTAGTATTCTTTATCTCTCTAGAATTGTATCTGTGCCTTAAAGCTGAACGTTGGACAGAAGGTTTTATGCATGTTTAGAAAAGTAATTTATTTAGTAAATATGTTATGCATTGTAAATCCAGTGATGCAGCCACTGCCAAAATATCGCCTTTTATCCTACATAAGTGCATTATATCCCTTATTTTTGGTTTGTATGACCAGTGGCTGCTGTGCCTACTCCTTCTCAGATCCACCGGACGTGTAACATACCCACTGTAGTCCTATATTTATCAGCAGCAAATTAAGTTTGAGCCGGACGAACAGGTTTTTTTATCGCTTTGCTGCTATTTGCCCTGCTGGTCTGATCCAGCAATACCCAATGCCTGTACTGTTTATATCATTTGTGAGTACGCATTTTTTATTTAATAAATTGCATTTTATTGGACGTTACGCACTATGTCCTTTTTCTCTTTCCACCTGGATTTATATTGGTACCTGTGATCTGAGAAACCTTATCGCCTTTTCTGTGCATGGGCTTCCCTCCCCCATTAAGAAGGGAAAAAGCGCATTTGACCTAGCTCTGTAGGTCTACCTCCCCAGGTGAGCACTCACTTGTTGTCATCACTCACTGGGTGGAGGTGAAGGTCTGCCTGCATTGTGTGATTAAAGGGGAGGGGCAGGACGTCCTCCCGCTCCTAGCAGACGTCCGTCCGGCCGTTCACAAACGGCCATGGACGGAAGGTAGTTAAATTAAGTTTTTTGCTGCTGGCTGTATTGGGAGGATCTAGGTACCGTGTTTCCCCGAAAATAAGACACTGGGGTCAATTCACAAAGAGAAACGTTATTGGTTTCCTTCAGTTGTTAAATTACCGCCCCTTATTTAACGTTAGCAAACATGGTATTCACGAAAGCTATAATCGTTATTCAAGATGGTCGTTATGGTTTTCTACTGACTCGTTATCCAATCGTTATGCTAATGTTTTAAACGTAATAATAACGTCTATGATCGTAAAATAACGCTTGAGAGATGCATTCTGGGAGCAGAAGGGGAGGAGAACAGTGCTTCTTACAGAGAAATGAATCATGGGAGATGTTAAACGGAATTTAGCTATCACCTGGGTTTCAGAAAAGTAATCCAAAATAGTGCGAGAACGGAATACACGTTTATAAATCAGAACAACATACTGATGTGTTCTTCTTCGGCTCTGGATAGTTTTAAGTTCAAATAGAGCACACCCAAATGGTTCCATCTTGCCCCAAACTACCAAACACTTTCACTGCAAAACTGAAGAACTGAATTTTTGTCGCCAAAAGCTTCCTCTAACAAAGAAATACCGCCAGGGAAATGTCATAACGACACCCTGAGGGTGGTGCTTATGTAACGATTGCTTAACGATCGATATCTGGCAAAAAAATCTTTGTGAATTGCACTTCTGTACATATTTAACGATTTGACTTGTTAAAACAACGATCGAAACGTTTAATAACGATCCACACCTTAAAATATCGGTTCCGTGTAGTGAGACGTTATTTGATGATTTTTCAAAGCGTTAAATCGTTTGGTGAATTGAACTAGCTTCAATATCGTGCAAAATCGTTAAAATAACGAGCGGTATCTGGAAAAAAAGCTTTGTGAATTGACCCCTAGGTCTTACTTTCAGGGGATGTCTTATTTCTTTTTTTTAATGTGCAACAAAATGTACAACAATCCAAAGTTTTTCATGTACAACAATCCACATTTATTCATGTACAATACCAGTAATCCACATGTATTCATGTACAACAGTCCACATGTATTCATGTACAAAATATACCGTACGTTTATTCAAATACAGTCATGTCATCTTCTTCTGGAACATCGTCATAACTCTCCAAATCAAGAATTATGGCTTGATTTTCTTGCCACTCCAATCCCTTTAGAACCATTGACCCCAATCGTTCATGTCTGGCAATAGAGCTCTCCTTAAATGAACACTTCTTGTCCAGGTAGCCTGCTTGTAGTGCATTGGCAACACAGGTGTCAGTGATTTTAGCCCATGAATTCTTCACCCAAGTCACGACTTCCTGCAGGCCAGACTTCACAAAGTTTCCATGCTGATTTCTCTCCATTCTATTTTCACTCCCTCATTCCCTCCACTTTCGTAACCAGTGGAGGGAATGTAGATTGATGAGGCATGCCTCTGATTAATTGTTGTTTGAGATCCTTGGGCCATAAACACGGCAGGTTCATCCATAGCAATCATGTTGGAGAGTTAGTATCTAGAAAAGGCGATGCCATCAACAAAAAGACTTGAATGCCAGCGCACGCTTAACAATTTCTGCATCTTCCAGCTTGAACAATGTTGTTGATGGTCTTAGAGTTCATATCGCTGAAGGAAGGTATCCAGCCAATGTTGTGATGCTTTGAATTCTTCTGGGGATATATCTAACTTTGGCACCATTGCAAGGGCAAATGCTTAAATATCAGCGCTGCGCGCAACCAAACCCTTTGCTCTCCTGTCAGCAATGCATTCACAGGTGATGTCTTCCAAATGTGGAAATAACGTTTGCCGACCTGATCCACACTAGTGCTTCTTAGCATTTCCCATGTCTACCTGTTGACTGAGGGTATTGTAGTCTGCTCGCCATTTCAGACCAATCTGAGATCCAACTTCTTCTCTTGGCAGTAAGCTGTAATATTCTTGCCGCACGAGTCCTCTACAATTCTTTTCTTGTACTTGACGGAATAGCTCTTTCTTGTTGCGCTCATCTTGTCTGGGGGCCAAAATACGGTACGATTCTGTTGAAATCGACCATTAAAGCAAGTACGATAATACAGTACCTATGGTACAAGCCACTTGGGTGGGCCTGGACAGGAGGAAGAGGGCACCATTAACCAAAAAGGCACTGACATTGGCTCCTGGGACTACAGCTCCCAGCAGGCTGATGTTCCACAGCTCCCTCCCACAGGGGCATAGTACCGTAAATGGGTGTACGTGGGGTAGTTTGCAGGGGGGAGGGATATCAGTGGGGGGTCAATTAGAGATGTTTTATAAAACAGTTTTATCTCTTATTTAAATTAGTATAAAAAAAGTATGTGGGGGATGCTCAGTGGGGACATTATAGACTGCATACTGTCCCCATTGAGCATCCCCTCCACATACTTTTTTTTCTACCATAATTTAAATAACAGAGATAAAATATGCTGTGAAGGCTGAGGCACACAGGTGTCACACAGAGCAGAGATATGGAATGTACTGTATCTTACAGTATAGAAAAAGATGGCGAAAGGGAGTGAAAAAATACTGTCACACAGTGTCACAGTACCTGAAGGCTGCAGCTGTCCTGGAGCTCTCCTCTCTGATGCTGTCCAGGGAGCCACCTTGTTCCACGGACCTCCAGTCAGAAGTTCCCTCACCTCACTCTGACACCACTGGTCATGCCGCGCTGTGCCGCTGCCTGCTGGGAAAGTGTGCGGGAGCTGCGGTGCGGCGGTCAGTCCCTGCTGTGTTGCGGTCAGTCCCTGCTGTGTATGCATGAAATGTTTTGCGGTCCTTGACATGTTTTATACATGCAGACTTCAGGAGACCAGCTGCTCATATAATTGAATGTTACTCTCGGACCCCTGGCTGGTTGCTTGGATGCAGCAATACATGTGCGCCCCCTACCACCGAACTAGGTCTCATTTTCAGGGTAGGTCTTATATTACAGAAATATCTGAAGATAGTGCTAGGTTTTACTTTCAGGGTAGGTCTTATTTTCAGGGAAACACGGTATCTCGGACTCCCAGTCTGTCCGGCCCACTAAAACAGCTGAATTTGTTTGACAGGCCAGGAGACCTAGTATTACCTGCCCACCATGACATAACACCATGATTGACAGACCAGGAGATTCCTGGTCTGTCATGCCCATTCACCTGTTCAAAATCCTGCCCAAACGTATGCCCATTGACAGCTACAATTCCCATTGAATGATGGGAATCATCATTTCTTTCAGCAGAGTTGCACAGTGAGGTGATTATGCATGCACACAGTCTGAAACTCAAGCAGTTCATTTTATATGGCTTTATTGTGCACTCAAAGACTATTATAAAAATATATACAGGATTTGAGTCCTATCAAGCTTTCAGGAATTGTCTTCACCTAAGAAAATATATACATAATTTAAGTGTTTTGTCAGAATGGTTTTCCAGTTTCAAAATTGATCCTTGGTGTGTCTAGTAACCTTGTAGAACTTCCTCTGCAACTTGACAGGTGAGGCTTTAGCAATAGCTTATGGTACTTTAACAGCATGTATTAACTTTGTTGAGTCTTTTGTATTGGTCTGGCTGTCAATCAGCACGAGGCTTGTACGCTGGTGATTTTCGATAATTTCTGCAACACTGTTAAATTTCTGTGTAAAAAAAAAAATAATTTGTTATTGAACAACTGCACTGAGCAAATAAAAGAAAATGTTTTTACAACTATAAGAGCAACTTAGATGTCTCCTATACCTTTTATGGTCCATTCTTAAAAGTAAACTGTATTTTAGTTTAAAGTGAACCTGTGATGGTAGAAACATGGGAACTGTACATACTGATGACTTTAAAAGTCGCAGGTTTCAGGAGTAGTCATCCTAGAGGCAGGGACCTAGATATGCTTGCACATACTTTTTAACCACATCAAGACCAGGTGTTTAGACCCCCTTCCTGGCCAGGCCATTTTTCAGTATTCAGTGCTGCGTTACTTTGACTGACGTTTATTCCGTCATGCAGCGCTGTACTGAAATGAATTTTATACCATTTTTTGGGGACAGATAGAGCTTTATTTCGGTGGTATTTAATCACCACTGGGGTTTTTATTTTTTACTATAATTAGGAAAAATTACAGAAAATAGAACAAAATTTATATTAAGTTTTTGAAGTTAGGTTTGTCATTTGTTTCATTTTTAACACCTCATTGTTGGCCCAGTAGTGTAATTACTTGTGTATTGACTATTAACAAGGTGGGAAAGGGCAGGTAGACTTAAAGATTAAGTACATTTTTACGATAGAGCAACCAGCATTTTGGGTCTACTAAAAATATGAAATTTAAAAGGTATGTGAACATGGAATAGGGATGGGTTAAAACTAGTTAGGTTTTTCTGCCCCCTGTTTACCACTGGGAGATTTCCCTTTACATTCTTTTCCGTAGACACAACAAAGTGAGGTAAAATCTCTCCAAAATGACGGAACTCCACTCTTAGTTGTCAATCCACTCGGACAACACACACTTTTGGGTTTCTAACCCTAGTGACAATGGCTAACAGCACAAAAAAAAAAAATCTCCCTAATGGGACATATGCAGCAATAAAAACCTGACAAGCAACACCTCACTGCTCTGGGGAAGACAAAAATCAGAAAGAAAAGTTGAAGATCATAAGCCTATAATGGATTATAAAAGAATCGGTAAAGCCTCCAGCAGTGCACTGGAATTCCACACCATTATAACTATCCTCAAAAGTGGGTGTCCTACAGTGTTCAATACAAGTACATACTTTGTTTCAGCAGGTGACTAAGAACCCGAAGATTACAGTTAGTCACAAATTTTTTCCTCCCCCTGATGCAGGTCTCTGATCCAGCATAGACTCCTCGTGTCCCACGGTGTCTGTCCCAACGTGCATGCTCATGGCTGGCTACGTGCATTCCCCTCCACTGTGTCTCCCTCCTCTTCTCCCCACCGAAGATCTGTACTGTGCCTGCGCCCGCTCTCATCTTCCTGCACGGCTGCTCAAGAAGCTCCAGATCTACAGTCGGGAGGGAGTGGCAGAGACAGAGGTAAGTATGTACCTTTTTTGGTAACTTTTTAATTTTTTTCATGTTTTTGCATATATCTACTGCTTGATAGCAGTAGATATATGCAAAAAAAGGAGAGTGTAGTTCTGCTTTAAAGTGCAACTAAAGCTAAACCCTTTTTTTTCACTGGATCATTTTGTGCTTCAGTAAAATTCTGAAGAGCCAGATTTTTAAAAATGATATGTTTTTGATGGCAGCAATGTTGCGGTTCATTTGAATTATGTGGGAAACCAGAAATTTGCATTTTTTTCAGATTGTGCAAATTTTCAGAATAGCTCTATATGTAGAGCTTATAGTAAATAAATCCTAAAACTATTTTCACAAAGTTTTCTTTAAATTGCCCTCTCTATTGGTTATGTGTGTCAACATGTCTACACTAGTCAGGCAAGAATTCTAAACATTAGAAGCTGTGTAAATTTGGCAGGTACTTGGTGCCTCTGGCAGACATCAGATGTAAATAAATGATATGCTCCTTATAAAAAGATGCATATTTGCAGATTTTCTAAGGCTGTGATAATCAAGGTGGAAATTATTTTTACTCAACATAGTTTTATGTATTTACCTCTTCACCACTTTTCTCTCTTCCAAGAGCATATTGTTGAGTTGACTCAATGCATCTCACTGGAATATTATATACTCTTTTCTTGTAAAACACTACAAGGGTGAATGGCTGTTTCAGGTCTTGGCCAGTACTTCTCCTTACTAGAAAGGAACCATCCTGTAGAAAAAGTGACATTAAGGATGCAGTTATTTATCATTGCTGTAAATAAAGTAGATCTAAACCCAAATCACTAGAATTCTCATATTATTTTACATGGTAATATAATGTAAACAAAAGGCATGTTCAGTCTTTGCAGGTTTCAGTAAAATAACTGG
Organism: Nanorana parkeri; assembly: GCF_000935625.1. Taxonomy (NCBI): domain Eukaryota; kingdom Metazoa; phylum Chordata; class Amphibia; order Anura; family Dicroglossidae; genus Nanorana; species Nanorana parkeri. Next base: position 135,927 of record NW_017306634.1, read on the forward strand.
TAATCCTGGCAGGAAGGTCATTGTCTAGGCATTTCTTGTTACAGGGTGACAAAGCTATGTCCCTGTATACATATTGTTCTCCTGTGATGTCACCCTGTTATTTGCTCTTCCAGTGGAGACAACAAGCTGCTGTGCTGCCAGTTATTGTGCACACATGAATCACTGTTGTCACTATCAGAAAGGCCACCCTTGTAATGACATGTAGCTGCTGCTGGAGTGCATGCATGCAGACTGTGCTTAGCAAACTAAATGTCCTTAGCTAGGTTTGTTCAACTACATTGAACAATACATTATCAAAATATATCAAAATAAAACAAGAAATAGAAAAATACAGATTGTACTTTGTAGCCAGCACACAGTTTCATTTTTTCCAGTCCCTAAGTGCAAATAAAACAATACCTTGAAGGTAGTTAGCAAGGCCTCTTCTGCTGCTTTGCGGTCACACGATGATGAGTACCATTCTTTATTAAGCACCCCAGCATCCTATAGTAAAAAGCAAAACAAATGTAAAAAAAAAAAAAATGTATATACAAACCATTTACAAAATCTGGACAATAAAAAAAGTTCAGTTTTAAATTGAATATACAGAGTTATAGGTTTGGTCCAATTGGTCAGTAGTAATGCAGTATATATACACATCGCACTGGTAAGCTTGCCAAGAGAAGCACTCCCACATACTACCTAAAGGGCCCACTCACACTATTGCATTGTAGCAAAATGCATGTTAATGCACAAAACATTAGTATGGTGTCCCAGCTAGGTATTTTTGCCCTCCAAAATATACACATACGAACTGTGCATTGAGGTGAGCTATGATGCAAAATGGTACATGTATGTAAAAATACACATTGTTAAAATTAAAAGGCTGCTTTTTAAAAAAATGCACCTGAATACAAAATACAGCTGCAGCCCTGCTAACCCCAACTATCCCCTTTAACCCCTTCATGACAGCTAGTTTTCAGTTTCTGTTCATAAATGACTGACACACTTTTTACATTTTTGCTGTGTTATTCTTCCACAGCAGTAATATACTTTCTTACTAAATGTACCCACACATATTATATTGTTTTTTTAGAGGACAGATAGGGCTATATAATTATACCACATATGTGTACCTAACCCCTCAGTTTGAATAAAATAAAAACATGAGGGAAAAAAACTAGAATAAAACACTTTTTTCACAAGTTTTGACCATTATTATTTTTTTTAGATTTTTTTAAATAATTATAGTATAAAAAATATTTATATATCATTTTTATTTTCCTAATTTTGTTTTACACTTTAATTTTTTTTACACTTTGTAAAAAAAAAACAAAACTTTTTTTCTTGTCAGTTTATATCAAGCAATCACTATTAACTTTTTTTTAAATATTTTTGGCTATTAGGCTGCTCCAAACTTAGGAACAGCTAATAATAACCTTAGAGACTGATCCTGACTTTAGTCAGATTCATATCTCCCTAAAAGCTCTTTGATCGTGCCTAGACGATCAGAACTGATACATTTCACTCAAAAGTTATACATTGTATCTTTTTAGTGAAATGTATCTAAACATCGGGCTCTCGAGCTGTCAAAACAAATAGCAGAGAGGTGAGTCACTGCTACCTCTCAGCTATTTTTAGCTGTCAAATACAGGATCGCAAATTGCGGTCCTGTATTTGCATGTAATGGCTTCATTCTTTCATTAATGAAAGGAATAAGCTTTTACAAAAAGCTTAATTATTTCATTAATGAATGCCTCAATACTGAGGCATTCATTAATGACTGGTAACTGCTGAGAATCAGCTGTTACCAGCATTACAAAGCCTGATATAACTCGTCACGTACAGTGTACGTGGCCAGTCATATAGGCACAAAGTGCCGGGACGTACACTGTACGTCTCCAGTCACGAAGGGGGTAAGATTAATGTTGCCAGACTTTTACCTTAGCTGACCATTAAATGGTATGATTTACAGGTCTTTTATTTTGCACAGAATAAAATAGAGAACATTACAATTTTTAGGCTGAACCCGTACAGAGTAAATGCTGGGGTATTTCCCCCAGCCAGGAAGCTACAGGTGCTGCGCACAGCCACCCATAAATGTCAATGGCTTTATGCAGCTGGAATCTGGTACATGTGTACCTTGGAGCATGAGTATGGACGTGAATCCTGGATACAGAAAACCTGCATCCTTTGATTTATGTCCAGACACATATGCAGCTGTAGTCAAGTACTTTATACCTGCTTAAAGCTGCGCACAGCCATTGACTTTTATGGCAGGCTACACGTAGCAACTGGGGCTCCCTGGTGGAAGGAAATATGCAATTTTTTATGAGCTCAGTCGTATGCTTGCATAAAGGCGTAGTCTTTTTTTTTTTTTTTCATCATACCTGCTCCGCAACACTGCCGTGTCGATTTTGCTTGACCACATAGCGATTTGCAGTCTCAGGTGGTTCTGCAATCAGATGGATACATTGAATGTGGAAAACAATTTCTTTTATAGTCAGTCTTATGGGAAATTGAAAAAGTATAGACTTTAGAAATAAGCTAAATGAAGATCCATTAGTCGGTTTTGCTGACTCTAGCTTTAGACATCCAGGCTATCCAGTTTAAATGAAACCTATATAATGAGATAAATACACAAGTTTCTATTGTGGATTCCCACCTGAACATGCTTGTTGCCTTGACTATCTCTGGACAAGTCCTTTTAGGATTTGTACTAAAGATCAATAATAAAACTTGTAATCTGCATGCTTTCTCCAGGTCATTGTCTTAGAAAATACTAAACTATTGGATAAATACGGCAGTCAGTATAACTTCTAACATGCATCTTCTTTTTTCATATTGTTGCCTCCTAAGACATTGTTATGGCTGTACGGTTTACCAATGTATTTGTCCTAAGTCATACTGGTCTTGGAAGTTTGAAAAGTACATGACAGCCAGGAGAAAGTGAAGTCACCAATTGAAGCCTCCCTGAACAGAAGGGAAAAGAACAATTGGATGCTCTGCCCATAGTGGCTATTTATGGCATGGCAGCTAGTTATTAGATTCACTGCTGTATGAAATTGGTGCATGTGTAATAGGCTTATAAACATGACCTCCTGCATCTTACACATAGAAAGACTGATGTAAAAAATGTCAGTATTACAAAGTTTCCCTCAGTCACTATCAGTTTCAAACGTGCCTTGAAATTTTAATTGTTAATGGTGGCACAGGAAGCAGAGAGATTTTCTATATACCTACACGTGCACCATTTTCTAACCCCCCAAAAACTCACTTTGCCTTGATGGTGGCGTTGGTGGAAGCTCTGATCCAATACTTATCCTTGGACGTTCTGCAACAACTGGAGGTCTTTCTGTAACATAAAATTTGGTTTATGATTAAATAGATTTTCCTTCTTCCAATTTTCATTTTAGTTCACATCAATTTCTGATTAACCTGCTGGATCAAAATGCAATTAACCACTTAAGCATTATAACACAAAGGAGACACGCACACATTTACTATTTTAACGGACTGCTCTTAAACAGGTAATTTGACGTATGGTATCAGTGTAGTGGTTTCAAATAAATATTGGTGTGACTGGAGGCATGTACTTCTGTTTCCCTTAGCCTCCCCTGGAACCCAAAACCAAACTCTTAAGCTGGCCAACCCACAGCTCGACTGTTTGTTACTGAATCCGCAAACATTTGAGCTCTGGGTGGCCCTGCCACCACCCAGACTGACAAAAGTTAATTCAATCAACTTCTGTCAAGGGCACCAGGTGGAAAATAATTGGCCAAACAGCGCACCTATCCAATCAGATGCAGGCAGTGTTTGAAAATGCTGACAGTGACACACCTGCTGCTGTCAGAATACAGTCTCTCAGCAGGGGAGATTTGGCCATCTGCACTGTTTAAACATGCATGGAAGGATCTGTTCGATTTTTGTTCAACCTACAAAATCTTTACTTGAATTACCAGCTTTAAACTCAACTGTATCCCTCACCTAACTTAACCTGTATTTGTACAGTAAAACTGTCAATGTTAAAATATCCCCTAAATCCTAACTATAACCTAATCCTTAACTATTAGAACACCTAAAAATGTATATTTTTTTTTAGTACCTAAAGCCCACAGTCCCCCTGACAAGCCGTTTCAGTGCCAGTATTACAGCACTAAAAACAAATGATTCAATCTGAGAATACTACATTGGAGAGTTACCCCCCAAAAAAGTATTGCATAACACTGAAAAGGCCATTATGCAACGTGAAGGAAGGAAAATGTATTGTGTACTTTTAATAGCTTCAAAAGCGTTACAGTATTATAATTAAAGTGTATGTATTGCCATTTTTTTGTTTTGTTTTGGACAGAGTAGGGAGGGATTACAACTCTTTTTTTTCCTTCACTCTCTGTGTCTATGCTGTATTTACCCTGTTTGTTCTACTGACCCTTGTCCCTGACACAGAAAGTGAGGGGAAATCCAAACTTTTGTGGAGTCGTCAAGAAAAGAGGTGAAGGCAAATTTTTCAAAACTGGCACCTGTTTCAAAAACCACCATTTAAGAGGAAAATTCCCCTCACTTCCTGTTGTGTCTGCGGGGCAGAAAGTGAAATAAATCTCCCAATCAGGACACAGAGGGCACAAAATAACCTTGTTTACTTTAACTCTTTTTTTACTTTATCCAAAACTTTAAAAAATGTTTGGGGTATATATATATATATGCTGCAGGTGTGCACCCTCCTATAGCTGACAGTGTAGAGATGGGGAGGCAAAGGGGTAGAAAAAAGCAATTAGGATGCTCATAGACATCCAAGGGTTGTCAAACATTCCTGATGCCTCTCAGGTGCAACCATTATCCACCAGGAACACACATATGACAGATTGGCTAACCATTGTGTTTGTTTACAAGGTGAGGTGAGATAAGCAGCACCGGCAAATGATGCTACCGCCACTAATTTTAGGGAAGGAAAAGTAGTGTGTGTCAATTTATTGCCCAGTTTCCACTTCATCATTAAAGGAGAAGTATGAGGTGAATGATTTACAGTCAACTTCATACTTAGAGCCCACGTGTGACAATGAAACACACGTCGGCACTATTGATCGGGAAATGAGCAAACACATATCGTTGATCGCTCATTTTCCGATCATCTCCCTGCAGAGAGCGGTGACTGTCAGTGACCGCTCCCCGCAGGGATTCCCCCCTCCCCTCTCCAATCCTCCAGCGCTGTCTAGAGGAACGGATGGGGGAGGGGGCGGGCACAGCTGACTCTGCTTCTAGATAGGCAGAGCCCGCTGTCACTCAGCCAGCTGGGTGGATCTTGACAGTATTCTCGGGATCCATCCCGGCGCTCTCAGTATATAGCGAGTTCTAGCTTGCTATATACTGAGCTTTGGGTCACGGGAGGATGTTGGTATATGTCCTTCTGTGACCCTAAAGAGAACTATGGGATAAAAAGGTTACCCCATAGTTCTCTTAACCAAATCTAGGTGATTTAACTCATGGTTGTTTTCTGAGTTTCTGGAGATTACTTGTGGCCATATTTTTAAATCAAGTGGTTGAAAGTTGCCACGAATGGTCAGCTCTACTGTCACCTGTCTATACAAAACTGTACATTTATTTTATATAAAAAAAAACTCACAGGTCTATATAAAAAACCTACCTATGTTGCTGTTCACATCTCTTGGAATCGTACCAGGTGTCTGATAAAGAAAAAAAAAGAGTGACTTATAATTGTTAGTTTTAAAGCTAATCAGTTTACATATATAGTCACCATAAATGTATGTTATCAAATCAGAAAGCTTGGAGTTAAAGTGTTTAAAATGCAAGCTTACAGAACACACCAGGGTTCTAGGTCAGGCACGATTAAGAAATGTAATGTAAAAGCTTGGATTTGCTATCTAATGATGGCTAACGTGACAGTGTTTTGGGAACCCCTTTCATACCCTTTACTATATTACCCTTCCCATGTGCACCTTTCTCTTTTTGCTAGTTCAAATCTTATCAGAGCAGCTGCCATTGTTGCATGATAACAAAAAGCTTCCATTTTCCCTCTACTGAGTGAGCCCATAAATTACTTCACTTTTAAGTCCAAAGCCACACATTGCTAGATTTTCTCCACACTAAACAGCAAAACTCTGCTGCTGATTTTTGTATTCAGGGAGCCACAGCACCTGAATACATGAACACTGACTGCATCTGATAGGACACAGTCAGTGTGCGCCCAGAATTTTCCACCTTGCTCAGTTGATTTATTTAAATTGACGTGGACATCCACAATTTAGCAGAAATCAGCTGTAATATGAGCTGTACATGGGTAGTTGTATTCCTGCCTTGAAAAGAGCAGGGAACAGATATTCCTTTATATCTTTGTAAAGGTGCCCATACACTGCACGATTATCGTACGATAATCGTATGCGATCGGGTTTTCATACGATAATCGAGCAGTGTGAACGGAGACGTGCGACCGTTTCTACTGTACGGTCGCACGTCTTCTGTCGAACCAGCATGTTCGAAAACCAGCCGGGAATCGTACGATTCTCGGCTGGTTAGAACGGTGCTCGGAAGATAAATGCTGAACGGGCCGGTGTGCGCACGCGCACACTGCCCGTTCAGCATTGCGGTCATCGGAAGCCCGCCCCTCAGGAGGGCGGGCTTGCGATGATCGAGAGTGCGATCTGCCTGTCCAAGATAGGCAGATCGTACGTTTTTTTAATCACTTTACAACCATCGCAAGACTAAAGTCTTGCGATGGTTGTAGAGTGTATGGCCACCTTTAGGCTTATATTTATGCGCCTGACCGGATTTATTTTTGACACTATTGGGGAGATTTTCCCTTTCTTCCTGTCTCTCTAACACAAGTACAAGAAAAGTACAAGAAATGGGGTTGTCCCTGGAACAGGATGGCATGGGCAGTGCCACAGCCACAGTGACAAAAAAACATTTGTAAAATAAAAATTGTAATCCTTCCTCACTCCAATCAATTTTTTGTCTTTTACCACGCAAGAGGACAATCCTCAAAAGCATACAGACAGCAAAAAAAACCCTTTACTTTTCTGTACCCTGTCCAAAACAAAAATAAAAAAACGTTTTGGCTTACGTTGGCCTAACCTTTCTGTTTTCATCAACGGCTAATGTGGTAAATAACACTCTTACATGAAACACTTTCACCACTTCAACTAAACTAATTTTTATACTCAACCCCACAGTATATGAGTTGCAGTGAAAATCATCAAGGACCTAAATGAAAATATGGAAGAAAAAAAGATATCTCTATGACCTATAAGGTTAGCCAGCACCTTAAACTGAACCTGTGGCTTGGCTATGGATGTTGCAATGTTAAAAAAAGCCCTCACTGACTTATGTTGCTGCAAGTACTGTGGAGCGATTTGTCCTCAATGTTAACAGCAGAAGCACTGAAGTCTGCTCTCAGCAGCTCAACTCACCCTTCCTTCCTCCTCTTACAGCACCTGCTATGAGTTTATATCAGTGTCTGGAAGGCTGCCAAGTCAAGGGAGAAAGGAAGTAGAAAAAGGGATTGGAGCTGGCTTAAACATCAATTTAAAGTCTATCTACATCCAGAGCCATGCATCCATCCCTGTACGGCTATAAACACTGGGATGTGCATGATGACCTGTGCAGCTACCGCCTGCCATTTATTTGAACAGGGGGCTGCAAATAACACCATTGGCTCCCCAGGTGCATAAACACAGCTCCCTGCATAGATGTACAGATCAATGCACTTGTGAATCAGCCTTTATATTCTAAATTATGTGTACAGACTTACTGGTTTTAGAAGCGGAGGCTTGGGCTTTCTGCAAAATGATAAATATAAGAAACAAATAAAAGATTAATATACATACAAGTGAATAATTCAGTATAAGGATAAGACTCTTGCTTTTCCAATTTTATTAAGCAAATGTAGACCTGAATAATGTAGTACTCACACGTTCCGTGGAAGAGGAAATGGGGTAGGTTTCATGGGCAGCTCTGATCTTCTATCAGCTGTTCGGAAAAGAAAGCTTTCATTTATATTGTGTACACTTGATCATACAACCATATAAAATTCCGAACTAGAAGGATGTGATGTTTGCTTATAAGAAACCACCAATTGCTCCATGAATTTGTGTTTAGTAAAAGCAAAACAAGGCCTTGCTTAAAAGGAAAAGTTCACTTTCAAACTTATCCTTTTTTGCCCATCTTCCCAGATGCACAGTCTATCCCATGGCCTCCCTGTTTACATCAGACATGTCAAACTGAAATGAAACACTGGCCTGAATTCAACGAAACATTCAGTGGGCCTCATTATATCTACTGGTGGCCACATCCTTTTAATTGCAGAAAAAGATTATAGAAATTTGGTAATTAATATTGTAGGTACCATTGCAATTTACAACTTTTTATCCCAGAGAAAGGGTGCATTAAACATTTCCAGTACCATTTAGCTGCAAAATCACTAAAGGAAGTATAGCCTTTATTAACAGGAGAACAGCGGGGGCCTCATTATATTATTGGCTTTCTATTGCCGTCACTACTCATTGTCAAGTGTTTTAAGAAAAGTGTTTTTCTTTTTTTGCTGTCTGTGTTACTGTTGGAGAAGTTTTATCTTTCTTCCTCTCTTGGTGATCAGGAAATAAGAGAGATCCCACCCATGGGGACACAAACAGCCATAACAAAAGACGGAGTTCCTAAGCCTTTACAAAAACAGAATGATTTGCTGAAATTCCAATTTAAGTTTTAAGGAATGGTTAAAGAAGAACGGCAGGATTTTTTGTATTAACCCTTGCAGCGTGGCTACCACCACACTGCAAGGGTTAAGTGCTTGTTTGTGTCTAGGTGCTAAAATAACAAAATTATACTCACCCAAAGCTCAGAGTCGGCCAGCTGTCACAGTGCTCCCTCCAACCTGCCTCCTCCTCCACTGCAGCATTACAATCTTCTTCAGTGACCTCAGGTCTATACACTTTGTATAGAACATGATGATTAGCAGGACCTTTGACCGCTGCACATGAGAAGAAGAGACGTTGGAGGGGCCGGTATAAGAAGCCGGCTCGGAGCTTCGGGTGAGTCTAACTTAAGTTTTTTATTAACCTTGACACTTAAGAGCACTTAATCCTTGCAGAGTGTGTGGGGAAGGGGGGTAACCCAACTGCAAGGGTTAATACAAATAATTCCTGGAGTTCTTTAAAGTCATATCAAAATCTTCAACGCATTATAAGTACTGGTGCCAAATACATGGTCCTACATTAAAAATGTACTCATATATAGGTTATCAGTGGAACATTTTTCAAAATGTTTCACAATTTTTAAAATGTACTTCCCAAAAAAGGTTGCTAAGCTTGTTTTGTCTGCACAGCTGTATACAAAACATGGTTACTTACTATCATCAAGCTTCGCCTGCGGCTCCTTAAAAAAAAAAGAAACAGTTTTGAGTTCTGAATCTGATAACATTCCAACTACTGAGTGATATATAAAAATCAAACATGTTTTACTACTTTAAAAAGAGAGCCTGTTGTTAAAAAATAAAACAAGGAAAATGCTGCAGGTATAAAGTGCTACACACACACATACAGCAGCCTGTAATATGGATATATGCCAGGCATTTCAGGCCGGCAAATTTCTGACACTTCAAGATAGAGTCAGAGCTTGCTGCTACCTCCCACACGTTCCTATTGGCCCATCATTATGATTGACTTCCTCACTGGTCAGCAGAAAAATGCCGGAGGCAGAAAAGGGTGGGCAAGCTTTCTCAATATTAGTAAGCGCAGTAGCTTCAGAAAAGCTGAGGATTTGGCCATAACAATAAGGTTTTGGAAGCTGCTACAGGTACACCTCTAGGGCCTGTATTTGCACAGCTGTTGTTTTCTTTTTTAATGACAGTCTATTTAAAGCTTTTAACCCCTTCATGACTGAGGCCCTTTTTTCAATTTTTGCACCCATGTTATATTCCACATTTTAGGCCTGACAAAAAAAAAATATATTATTGTAGCTTAGCAGTCCTAAGATGTGGTAGGTGCATTTCTTTTTTGCAGGCTCCCCCCCCATTATTGTGGTCTGGCTATCCTAAAAATAAGACACTTCCTGCCTTAGGGTAGCTACACTCACTCCCCCACTGTATCCATGGACAGAGCCATTGTTGACACCCAGGCTGGACTTCACACGTCTGTTTGTCTATTACATGGGTGGTAGGAGAAGTATTGTTTTCTTGCTTTCAGTTCAGCTTACAGGAAGGACACAGCATTTCTGGCAAGATCAACAGGTATTTTCTGGTACTTGCTAAAAATACTCAACTTGAAAAAAGAAAACTACTACAGCCACCACATCTACAGACTGGCAAGCTGCAATATATTTTTATATAACATTTTTGTTCTTGCGTCTACTTATAGTTTTATAGTGAAGGACATACCGGTTTTGGTGGAGAATTTCTTCTTGGAAGCGGTAGTACTTCTCTACTGGACAGAAGAAAAAATGGTAAAAAATAAATACATAACACCCGTGTCATATTTTTTTTTACTAGGCACCAATTAAATGTATTTGTGATATTGGTTAACACAAATATCAGCTCAATGAAACCTTTGTAGATATATTAAATGTGAATCATCTGTAGAGTAAGCAAGCATTTACCTTACAGGTGGAGAAGGTTTATCCTGAAATTACAAAAAAAATTAACTAAAATAAAATTATCTTTATGGGTAATTGTTACAATCTTAAAGAAGAACTCCAGAATTGTATGAAATTAACCCTTGCAGTGGGGCTACCCAGCACTGCAGGGTTAAGTGCTCGTTTTGGTCTAGGGACGAAAATATGCTAGACTTGTCCCCGCAGCCTGTTCTCCGGCACTCTAAGGACCCGTGACGTCATCATGTCTCACGCAAGTCCATTAGATGCAAGGACGCCGAGGGACATACCACAGTCAGAGGGGAAGAGAGATGAGCAGTCACTGACACAGGACCATGAGTGTATCTTCATTGTATATAGGGGCCTATAGACCAAAACGAGCACTTCAACCTTGCAATGCGGGGGTATTCCCATTGCAAGGGTTAATAAAAAAAATATATATATATTTTTTTACAATTGTTGGCAATCAATAATCAGTAATAGTTAGAAAAGCACAAATCCACTTGTGTAAATATAAAAGTTACAAAAAATACCTCATTTTCAGGGACTTCATAAAGATCTGCGAGGGGGAGAGAGAGAGAGAGATGAAGGTAACATTTACAGTAAATGGGGTAAAGACATAGCAAGTCAAAGCAGCAAAGAAATAACTAAAAACTTAGTGTCTGTGTATTAAATTAATACCTTTATAAACTAAAACTTAATGTCCGTGTATTAAATTTATACCTTTATAAATGCAAGGAAAAAAAAAAACTTTGGCTGCCACTGGATGGAGCTCTTTCCTTAAAGATAAACTTTAATGTGTCCTGAGATTTCATAGTATATATTCCCTGTTATTCAAAATGTTACATAATTAAACATTTAACAGAAAACTAGTTTCTTATTAAAAATGAACAGAAGACAGAAATCATAATGTAATTTACAGTTATTAAAATTACCTTTCAGTTTCAGTCCGCTGCATGACAATATTCTAAAATGAAACTGACTGAACTTTCTCCCTTTAGCATAGCCAGATTGTTTGCTGGTTGGCGTTAGGTACTCACTGATTGCTTTCACTTGTTGCCTGAAATTGCTTTTTAACGTTAAATAAAAAAAATGGAAAAAAATCCTGGAGGGATGCATTGTTAATTGCAGCGGAAGGTGAACAGGCACTGATTGCATTGCTGCAGTCACAAAGAGTATCAGGAACTAGTGGGTGATTCAGTTAAATAGTATCTATCCAAAGCTAAAATATCAGGTTTATGAGGACACACCTGGCCTCAGGATAAATTAGAACACCCAAACGGCGCCCTGGTGTCAGAGTTCCTCTGGAATTGGAAGGCACGTAGAATCAAATTGTCAGTCTTACAACTCCCGTGGGGGGAGTTGGGGGGAAGGAGGCCTTGGAAGGCTGCTACAGGGCCTGGAGACTAGACTGCCCTGATCTAAATCGGGGGGACGAGGAGGAGATATGGGACAGCCCTATGACAACACTATTTCAACAAGAAACAGATTGATCCAATTCAAAATAATCCACAGGGCATACTACACGCCGGCCAGGCTCGCCAGGATGCAGGCCTCGGCCGCAGCTACGTGCTGGAGATGTCCATACAAACCGGCAGACCTCACCCATGTATTGTGGAGCTGTCCAATAATTCAGGGGTACTGGAAGGGGGTGACTGAAGTCACGACAACTATCCTAAATACTCCAATCCCCAACAATTGTAGAGTGTGTATACTGGGCCTGATAGACGACATTGTGTCCTCCGTGGCGCTAGTACTCTGCTGATATTCCTATTATTCTATGCCAGGAAACTCCTAGTCCTCAACTGGAGGGAGGCGTAATAACCCACCCTGGGAGCATGGAAGGCCTTGGTCAACGCCTCCCTCCCATTACACAAAGTGGTGTATGCCTGCAGAGGGTGCCCCCTTAAATTCGATAAGGTTTTGTCAGGATGGCTTGAGTCCAATACTACACTAGGAATGTAACCGAAACACTCTTGGGAGAACCACTTGGTAAGATGTAGCCCTTAATAGTCCTTACACATCCTACACTACACGGGAAGAGCATCCAGGTAGGGGCGGGGAGAGAATCCAGAGTGCACCTGCATCTGGTTTCAGAACTGATCAGATGGAGATCTAATATGAGTGCTCATAGGTTTACAAAAGGTGTGATGTTTATTTTGCTGGGAGTTGTTGGAGGGAGGTGGTGCTCGGGGGCATCTAAGGGGTGGGAGGCGACTGATTGGGGTGGGTGTTTTATGTAAGTAGGAAGAATTGGCATATGTTATGCCACACTGTATTAACATGTGCTGATGTTTAGGCACTATGTTGGTGTCTTGTTGTATACCAAAAACATGCAAAACGAATAAAAAGATTAAAAAAAAAAAAAGAACACCCAAACGGCAACTACATTACATGAACATAAGCCATTAAAGTGAATGTCTTTAAAATAAAAAAATTTACAATGGTGTGCCCTTTTACACAGAAACTGCCAGTTGAAGATCCTAAGGAGTCTGACACTTGCAGGTGTGTTAAGTTTGTGCACTGTGGTTCCTTCCACCAGCCCCTATGCTACTACACAACATAGTACTGACAAAGGGGCTGGTGAATCAAATCCCACAATGTTGAAGCATCAGATTCTTTAGGATCCTTAACCAGCAGATTCTCCTCACTACTGCAGAAGTCAGCGTCATAGGAAGCAGAAGAGGTGAGCATTCCTAGTCTTAAAAGGGGCACATTGTTGTACAGTTTTATTTTTACAACAGAGGAGATTCAAAAGGACACTATGTTACTGTACATCATACCTTCCAACTTTCTGAGATGAGAAAGAAGAACATCTTATGTGCTTGTTTCCACCATGCACGATTTTTTGCAATCCCACCGCACTGGAAAGCAGGCCATTTTATTACCACGTGTTCTTGTGCGGCCGATCATATTGCAGGCGGGGTGTGTGTCTGCAGTGCCAAGGACATGAATGGCATTGCCATGCCCCCTTCTGCCCAAGAACGCAAGGAGACTTTATATATATTATCCCTTGCGTTCCGGGCATGGGATATTGCGGTAGACGTGCGGGCTGGTAGAAATAGGGGAATTTATCAAAACCGGAGCAGATAAAATCTGGAGCAGCTGTGCACGGCAACCAATCAGCTTCTCTCTTCAGTTTGTTCAGTTAAGATTTAAAAATTAGGGATCAAAGCTGATTGGTTGCAAGGCAAATCAGCTCCAGTTTTGATAAATTCCCTATTTAGGAAATGGACCCAGTTTTGTTGATCACTAAGAATTTATATGCCAAAAATGATTGGTTGAACACAGAATTGTTTTTTTTTCACCTTTTCTTTTCCTTTACACTGGCTTTTCCAAACTAACAAACTAGATAATTAAGAGATGAAGGTTTTAGTGCAGAATGTTAGTTCTGTAATTACAGAAGCAAATACAGGGCCGGGTATGGCAGTCAAGCAACTAACATTTTAAAAAGAGTCTGAAAGGGCACCTTTTATGTTTCTCTCAAGACAGGTTTCCTTCAGATGCAACACTTCCAAAATACACTTACACTGCTATCACCGGCAGATCCAAAACCTTCTCCTTTACTCCATTCACTGTATTAGCAATGGACAGATTCCTGTTACCTGTTGCTATACTGTGCTGTGGGCCTAAAAAAAACCTGCAAGCTTAGCCAATAAATAGTGCAAGAAGCAAAGCAGTAAATGCAAATTGAAGTAACCGACGGAGCGCCAATAATAATTCTGATTGGTTGCTATGGACCTATGACATTTCCTATCAACAAAGCCATTTCTATCATTGTTTATAGTGGTAAATTATTTCAAGTGTATTCAATAAACTCTTTCATCTCATGTTAGTAACTAAATACATTCATGTGCACAGTGGTAACTCTTCATACATTTTCATTGACATTGATGGGGTTGTACCTTGTTCTTCTTGGTGACTTGGAGACATGGTAATGGGTGGCTGGCCAGGTTTATTGCTTCTGATCACGTCTGGAGCTGCAAAAGTAAGACAGAATTTGGCTGGAAACCAATACACAAAAAACGTAAGAGAGATAGACAGAGTAACCCTGGTTCGCTACTTAGGGACCAAGTTGATAACCAACAAACGAAGAAACAGGGAACACAACATACCCGTTTTAAATTACCTACATCCCAAAGATTCCACCCTTTATTGGAACAAACGGACACCAACATAGTAGGGGACTCGGAGTTCAATACCACTCCACATAATTTAAGCCCGCCTAAACGGAATTTTTTAGAAAACACACACAGAGCCCCCTCTTACAGGGGGACACCTTCAAGGGGGTCACTCAGGGAGTTTTTTCCCCAGGGGGAGGAGACCCTATTGGGGGAACAGGGACCCTTTGGGCTCGGTAGAACAGATCGGAAGACCAGGGGCCGAGTGGGGGACCTTAAGGGGAAGAGGATGGAGACACCCACCTATGGAGGGTTTCAGAAACCCAAGGTACAGAGGAGGGGGTGTAAGGGGGGGAGAAGGACCCAATTTCGGAAACAACAGAATGTGGTAGGACAGGGCATTTTTAATCTGAGCTCTGTCCCCCTCACCCTAGCAGAGGAAGAAGTACTCAATTTAGGTCTTAAGTTTGCCCCAGCACATAACCTTAATAAATTCAATACATTTATTGACATTCAAAAATTTATTAGGAAGCTAAATATCAAAAAATATTATGCCTCCACTTTACCAAGGAGCCCCATAAATAAAACCACGACCTTAGAGAGGAATTATTTATACACCCCGCTAAAAAACCAATCA
Source organism: Nanorana parkeri (assembly GCF_000935625.1). Taxonomy (NCBI): domain Eukaryota; kingdom Metazoa; phylum Chordata; class Amphibia; order Anura; family Dicroglossidae; genus Nanorana; species Nanorana parkeri. Next base: position 151,260 of record NW_017306634.1, read on the forward strand.
GTTTTCAACCCCAAAATCAGCTCCAATCACTTCATTGAAGTCTTTAAGCACTTAGTGGAGGAGGACCTCAGATCTTTGGATATTAAACATATGAGAAACAAAATGCACATCAAATACAGGTATAAAATCCCTGGAGGATAGAAAGGACATTGTCATTAGACCAGCAGATAAGGGAGGGGGGGTAGTTGTGTTGAGCAAAGATTTTTATGAGGAGGAAATGTTAAACATTCTACAAACAAAAGATACATACAAACTACTAAAAAAGAACCCAGTATATGAATATAAAAAAGAATTAATATTACTTATCAATAGAGGTCATAGAAAGGAGTTATTAACCAAAAAAGAAAGAAACTATCTCATACCATCAACATGTAGAACTCCAGTAATATACTTTCTACCAAAGATTCACAAAGATAAAGAAAAACCCCCTGGGAGACCAATTGTTAGTGGTATAGGCTCCTTAACGGCCAGACTAGGGGAATATGTCGATCATTTTTTGCAGCCCTTGGTATGCAAAACTGAGGCCTATATCAAGGACAGCAAAGATGTGCTCAATATGGTTAATGGTCTGGTTTTGAAGGAGGACACAATCATGGCAACGATAGATGTCACTTCCCTATACACAAGTATACTCCACCGAAATGGCCTAGAAGCAATTAATTTGGCCTTTGAAAAATATGGAGGTTTGAAATCGAAACAAAAGGAATTTATACTGGAATGTCTGGATTTTTGTATGAAAAGAAATTATTTTTGGTATGATAACAAGTTCTTCCTACAAGAAAAGGGTGTAGCAATGGGGGCTAAGTTTGCACCAAGCATGGCCAACCTATATATGGCAAAGTGGGAGGAGGATCATATTTTTTCTAAGAGTATTGGACCCCTCATTATTTGGAAGCGCTTCATTGATGATATAGTTCTCATCTGGGGAGATACTAAACCAGCTTTGGAAACATTTTTAAATTCTCTTAACACTAATGATTTTAATTTAAAATTTACTTATAACATTAGCCCGATCTCTATACAGTTTTTAGATCTTGAGCTATACAAAGAAGGGACTAAGTGGCTGACAAAAACATATTTTAAACCCACTGATAAGAATGGTTACATTCCCACCCACAGTTGCCACCATTCCCAGTGGATAAGAGGGATCCCTAAAGGACAACTGATGAGGATGAGGCGGAACTGTACCAAAATAGATGATTTTTATTTACAATCACAAATCCAGATCCGGAGGAACGAACGAATCAGAGATCTGTTTTGCTGGACCTGATCGTGCCAGATCAGGGGTAATCTGATGTAAACAGACACATGTCCCTTTACATCTGACTCTCCTTGAACAGACATGGGGTCCGGTAATTGCAATTGCAGTACGGATGTCACAGCATGATTGAATTCCTTCCTGATCAGCCTCTATAAAAGGGGCCTTAAAAGGGTTAACAACTTCTAAAGAGATGCAGGCACTGCAACTTTCCTCATTAGGACACTAAAAGTGCACCAGATGGATATAATGAACGCCAGACCTTCCCATTCAGGAATCCATTTGAAAGGACATCGTGACCAAAAAGTTGTTTTCCTCAGAAGAGAGAAAGATAGGCATCTGCAAATTAGTTTGTTATAATCCTTGCAATGTACAATGATCACCCAGAGGGGGAATATAGAGGATCTTACCTATAGAGGGTTCCGGACTAGCAGTAGGTTCAATATAATTATCATCTTCCTCATCACCTGGCACAACATAGTCCTGAAATTAGTAAAAATATCAGTTGTTAGGAATACTTTTAATCCCCAAATAACTTGAAAGCTTCACTTGGTTGTTTAATTCTCAGTCTTCATAACAGACTAGCAAAAAACTAGCACATTCAATGAACATGAATGCATGTGCAAATGTGGTGGAAACAACACCATCTTTTCAAAATACATGCAAAACCAGTTTATTTATCGTAACCCTTTTTTATGAAGTGATGTGAAAATAACTATAACAGAACATATACACTGTTCATACCTAGCACATCTAATACATAACATTACCTCTTCATCATGCTGCTGCTGTGGGCGGCCCACTGGCTTCTTCATTGCTGGTGGCAGTAGGGATGGTGGCTGATGTCTAGTTGCTATAGCTGGCTTTGGTAAAGGTTTGGGTACAGTAGGCAAACGGTTGCCTTGATGTATGGGTGTTGGAAGCTTCCCCAAGGTTACTTTAGGATAAGGATTAGGTAATGGTCGAGGAGGCCTATTTATGTGGTCAGTTGGGGTGCTTGGTGGTTGCCGGTTCCTGTCTTTCTCTGTTAAGCAAAGTTAAAATATGGTTATCCACAATATCTTTAATCCTTGTAATTACTGGAAGTACAAAAAAAGTATCCAAATTACAAGGGAGTGTCCTTAAAAAGGGACCAATCTGTCTGTTTGTGTCAATGGTACCTCAAATGTTGTGCTGGTCACTGGTTACTTTCACAAATGGCAAACAAAACACAACGTGACAGTACACTTTTTCTGCATGAATTAGCAGGAGTTTGATTACCTCAGGAACTATGGGAGATTCACAGTTCCATATGTGCCTGGGTGACCGTTCCATTGGTCATGCAGTTCACATAAGTGTTAAAACTATCCTATGGCTGCTGCCAGGGCTGTTCCAAATGTGCAACAGGGGATGTATAATAGTGTGACCCATGAAACAGCAGCCAAGAGGCTTGTACTGCTATAGTTCTCCCTGGGTTCCCAAGCTATAATGCAGGAGGTGTGCCTTTAAACTTTAGATTGTTGTCAGTTGTTAGGTAGATGGTTGTTAAATAGCACAATGCACTTTACTGTCGATTTACCCAAAAGAAACATCTGATTGGAGCTATATTTGGAGACAGCATTTGGAAAGTATACACTACAAGGGTGTTCTACACTCTATAGACTTTTTATTGTCTAAGAACTTTGG